>NW_010303169.1:41191-60347 GCF_000700745.2 Antrostomus carolinensis
TGCATTTAGAGCACATTTGATGGTTCTCATCTGCTTTGCTCCTGGATCAGTTAGGCCAAGTCATTCTCTCTGCACTCACACATATGTGGAACTTGAAGGTTGATCAGAAAAACTGTCTAATGGGTCACGGGTTCTGGAGAAGTGAATGGTCTCCCTGGTTGGCAGTCTGTGGTGTGCTTTCCCTGACATCAGTGCCGGTGTTCTGCCTCCTCTCAGCGACCAAAGTAATCATTCCCAGCCTTACCATAAACACCTTTCCCACAAGCTCATGGCATCCAGTCAAGATTCTCTTTTCTGGAAGAGAATTATTGCAGATATTCCTAACACTGGTCCGTCTGGTAGAGTGTGATAGCTCTGAGGCTGCAGGATAGTACATCCTGCAACATGGCAGTGAAGAGACAAGTTGTGTGTGTTGAGAAGACCAGAGGGAAAAAAATGAAACCTTTGTGTGGAATGCCCTTCTTCAGTTTGCTCAGTGAGAGCATTCAGCATGCATTAATCCAGCCCATGAAATTTACATTTTTTATTTTTACTGTTTGCTTTCACTGGAAAAGAGTGCAAAGTAGGCAAATAGTTTCCAAGTGTGTGGTCTTTATGATTTGTATGTATTGCTCAGAACTACCGCTGACCAAACTTCTTGGTCTTGTTCCCATTTGTTACAGTAATTAAATATTAAATTGTTATGAAAGGATTGTGCCCTTCCCTTGAAAGAAAGAAAGAATGTGGCTACTCCATGATTCTGTGGCACAGCTGATGTTTTATTCAAACCCATGTGTAAAGGTAGAGAAGCGATGTGCCAAGTTTATCCCATCTGGAAGGAATGTAACTGTTCTGGGTCTGAAGCAAAACTGAGGATCTCCGACTTTTTGATGTATTTGGGAACCAGAGTTTAATAGGGTTGGAAAAAGAAAAATAAAATTAAAAATCAACATATGCTGTAGATACATTTGGTTGGCAGAAGAGAGCCTGACAGGTCAGTCAGATCCTGAATATATCACCTTCTTAATTGCAGCCTTTTCTCTACATTAAGTCTGGAGAATGCTTGTCCTTAAATGACCTTTGCATTGAATCGAATATCACACTGGAAACTTCAGAGTGTAATTGAAGACAAATTATGCAATAAATTAAAATTAACATTGCAATTTTTCTGTGGCTCCAAGCCTGCAGGAGACCAGCTTTTCTCTTTGACCACACCCATTAATACCAGGGAAGTACTTCAAGCACATAAATGGAGACCTACGTATGGTCACATAGTGTTTTACTGAGTCATTATTCGCCGATTCTTTGAGTGAAGAGATGGCTGCAAATGGGAAAGGAAGGAGTAAAATATGGAAATGAACCTCTTTTTAAAAAATGTTGGCGATATGTTTGAAAGCTTTGTTTGAAAATATTTGTTTCACTTTTTCTGGTTTTAAGTTTACAGACTTCTCCAGTAGGTACTTTTGTTCTGCCTTGTCCCCAGCTGGTCCCAAAGATTCATTCAGCTTTCACACAAAGCTGCTCGTTCCTTTGCCAGCCTTGGGAAGGAGCTCAGAGGAGTGTTCTCCCTAAACACCATCTGAGAGCACTCCCTGTTGTGCTGACAAACATTCACCTTACAAAAATACTGTATCTGGCCTCTACAAAAGGATGACATCTTTCCAAAATCTTAAGCAAGCTGCTTCATGATGCCACTTGGAGCAATCAGCCTGTTGCTCTGTAAAACCAGCAGCAGTTAGAAGTTCAACTACTCTTGAAGCCCTGCTCCAGAACTCATCAATACATTGTGACTATCTGCAGGCCCTCAGCTGTTCTCCTCACGATCCGTCATTGGATGCTTTTAGAGATGCTACTATTCAGCTTCATGAATCAAAAGGCAGCGCTGTCTTGCAGGATCAAATCTGAGGGTATCTCTACATCAGCTATTCCTGGTGAAAAGGGATTGTAAGTATCTTTACAGATTATTCATGTAGGAACATCAAATAAGAAAACTCAAGAAGATGACTAATACACCCCTTTTACCGTACCTGATGCAGTGCAGTTCTTCCTCCAAGGAGAGGCCTGGAAGCTTCTAAGTATTTCAACCACTGACTGCCATTATCAGTAAAGAGGCCAACTGGTAATGAAAAAATAATCAGTAGCTTATTCAGATAATTCAAGCTGATCTTTAATTCCATCTCCTAAATATGGAATAATCCTCCAATTAAAAAAAACTCAATGCTTTGTTCTGTTGGTCTCTCCAAGTATTGTTTGGCCCCCAGTTCTTCTTCCTGAGAAGTCTATGAAGAAGTGACATCTTGTTTCTTCTTGGATGGCACTTGCATCCTTTGCAGTCCTTGTGGCACATGGTGATGGCTGGAGGCTGTATTTCAGTATGTTCTAGATTTTATCTGCCAATAGCTTTTGAGACTAGACCATGAAGTGCCCTCACTGTGCCCTCCCTCAACAGTGCTGATTTAGATGTAGATTTTTGAGGTGGAATGAGAACTGGCTGACCTGTCATGCTTGAAGGGTTGTGATTAGTGGCCTGAATTCCAGCTACTGGCATCTCCAGGGGTACGCTGGGCCAGTACTGTTTAACATAATCATTAGTGACCTGGTTGATGGACAGGGTGCACCCTCAGCAAGTTTGTGGAATGTACAAAACTGGGAAGAGTGGCTGGTACACCAGGTGGTGGTGCTTCCATTCAGAGGGACCTTGACAGGCTGGAGAAATAGGCCAACAGGAACCTAATGAAATTCAACAAAGGAAAACATGAAGTCCTGCACATGGTAGGGAATAATCTCATGCATCAGTGCAGACTGGGGGCTGACTAGCTGGAAAGTAGCTTTGTAGAAAACCTGGAGGTCATGGTGGATAAAAAATGGAACATGAGCCAGAAGTGTGCCCCTGTGACAAAGAGCATCCTGGTCTGTATCAGGAGGAGCATTGCCAGCAGGTTGAGGGATGGAATCCTTCACCTCTCCTCAGCACCAATGAGAACGAATAACCAGTGGATCCAGTTATGGGTCCACAAAGTAGGTCCACTTCTAGGGTTTGTAGGACAATAATGTGCTCACACTGGAGCGCGTCCAGTGAAGGACCATGAAAATAAGGAGTTTGGAGCATCTCTCACATGAGGAGAGGCTGAGAGAGCTGGGATTGCTTATCCTGGAGGAGTGGACAGGAGACTCGAGGAGATCTTACGAATGTTTATAAATACCTGATGGAGGGGATTAGAGCATCACCATCCGCAGCAACAGATGTTCTGGTTGTTGGATTCATTTCTGTGTTTTGGATTCAAATACTGAAAAATGACCTGGACTTTTGATCATTTTATTGGAATTGTTGTCTCTTTTCATTGGGCCCTTACATTTCAATGTTCTGTTTGTGGAATCAACATGCAAATTGAAACATATGCAAAGATATTTATGTAGGATTGATGATTGCTATAGTATATATAGGCTTAAATTCATAAAGCAGGCAATAAATACAAGAGATTGACGGTCTTTCATTGACATCATCAAAGCTGGCAAATTTTGAAAGGCTCCTGGCTTAGAACAGTGCAAAGACTGTCTAGTTTGGCTTCACATTATCTCAGCAAGGCTTTGGCCACTCTGATAATAAACCAAGGTAAAGTTTGGCCTGCGTTTTTGGAAAATGTTTGTAAACTACTTAAAACATTTCTGAAGGTGGATAGAATTTATATTCCATGTGTTTAGGGAGGTTAAAGTGTTTCAGTGTCCAAAGTATCTCAGGTATACACAGGATCGAATTCAGAGAAACGCTGATTCTTAATGAGGTCCTGTGATGTCCATTAATCAGTGTGAGGTGTTGATGCGTGCACGCTAAACCTTGAGATCTAGTTTTGAACACACGTATGTTGATGTCACATGCTATATATCGTTCAGTGTGAACTTAGAGATTATCTTCTTAAAAACCCCCAAGGTTTTTACACCGCACTGAGAAGCTGTGCCTTTGGGTGCTCTGCAAGCTGTCTCTGCCTTTTCCATGAATAAGATACGGACTCATTTTTTTGTCTGGTTTTTGTTTCTTGTCTTCACTGAGTGATGTCCTGTTACCCAAGATACCACACGGGAGTATCAGGTTAAATCATGCTCGTGCTCTCAAGAATCTTATCAGAAGACCTCATTCTTCAGAAGAAGGGGAAAGGAAAAAAGACTTTTGCCTTGTACGTGTAGTCCCTTTTATTGCACTAATGTGAAATGATTCGATGCGATGGACAGCAGTTTATCAAAACAAAATCTCATTAAAATCTGTCTGCACTTTGCCCTTACTCTCCTTTGTATAATAAGATTGTGAGGCTTTCTGTGAGCAGACAGTAACCTGTGGTAACCTGGAGTTTGCGTACATTTATGGGTGATGAATAAAACCATTGTTATCACCCTTAAACGTTGGCATCAATATTGTGCTAATAGCATTTGGATGTTTCTGCTTTATCAGCAGCAATGACTGACAAATAATCAGCTGTTTTATAATGGGAAGCTTGAAATAGCAGCCGGAGACATTTGAGTTAAGCTTCACGGAAAAAGACACTGCTGCATTTATTATGATACCATTTTGGTTGTGTAAGGGATGACATGATTGTTGTATTAGCTTTTTAGACATATAATGCAATTAAGAATAATCAGTTTTCCCACACATTCCGCAAAGCAACTGAAGCACAAATGCTAATAACCAGGCCCTTAAACTTAGAGTGACTTCCGCTGCTGCATGAGCAGCCCACGGGTACAGATGCGTGTTTCATAGCTGCATGCAGCTATTGTGTGATTGCAGCCTTCTTTGAGATGTGAGCCTCGAAAAAAAGGGTAGAAAAATAGTAAACTCTTTAAGATTTGCCCATACTACCAATTTAAATATCTTTTGGAGTGCGGAAGAAGGAGATCTGTGTATAAGTCCACGTGACATGCTGTGGGCTTTGCAATCTGTAACAGGCATCCAGGCTAGAAGTTTAAAAGAATGCGTAAAAGAATTTCTAATTTGTGTTTACTGGAAGTAGTAGGTGGTCGCGCCAATAAAAACTATATTGTGTTACATGTACACGCAGATATGTGTAGTGTTTACCCCATAATTTTTGTGAAACGTGTGTGGCTGGGTTTAGAATTCAGAGCATCAGGAAAGACAGGTCAGGATTTGGGCAGGGTGTTCAGAAAACAGATCTCGCCTGTAGCTAACGGCAGTAAGTGTATGTTGACAGTTTTAGTCCATAACTATTCCTACTAAAAGCCATTTATTTATTTGGGAGGAGTGTGTGTGTGTCTTACATGTTCTTAGACTAGGGTCTGTCATGATTGTGTTAGAAGTCTGCATGAACAAATATATCTAAAAATGTTTGTGCATTAATATAGAACTTTCTTTTCTATATTCTTTTCCCCATTTCGTTCTATGCTCGTTGCTTTCCTCAGTGTGAGTATGCAATACCTTTATACTATGCATGCTTTTAGACTTTTACTGTATTGGGGCCAAGTCAGTGGGACTTTTTTTGCATGCTTGGGACTAAATGTTTGCTAGTTTTTATCTTTGCTTGCTAAGAATCTTAGAGTGAAGTGCTTAATTAAATGTGTGAAAAATAAATTGGTAAACTTTATCACTGAGAGCAATACAATTTACCAGGAAATGAAACACTGTGAGAGCAAACAAGTGATATCCTAACTGTGATGTACAGTTACTTGCACTTCACTGGACATAATTTTCCACAAATGTTTTTAAAGCTTTGACTATACTAGATGCTAAAATAGTATTGGTGTGAATGTAGTTGTATCTGTCTGAAAGATCACAAGTTGGAATAGCATATTCCTGTTTCTGAAGGAGGATAAGCCATAGTGGCATAAGAAGATTTTTTATTATTAAAGTGTTCCTACACCAGGGCTTATATTTTTTGTATTATTTTACCAAAATTTATAGGAAGACTTTGCACCTTTAGACCAGGACATGATAACTCATTAAAAATTTGATTTCTGAGAATGGAAGCTGAGTGTTTCTCTCTACAAGAAAGTATCTCAAGGCCTCGTCACCATCAGTGCACCAGCCTGTTCTGGCCTCTTGCACTGGAGTCAAATCAATAGCGATTCCCGAAGCCTTGCGAAAATTGTGGTTGTGCCATGCGTGACTGAAAGTGCAGTTACCCACCCTTGTATAACGGAGAGGGGTGGAGCAATTTATGCAATGTGTTTGCTTTATCCAATTTTAGAGGATGCCCTGACATAATGGTAAAAATCAAGGATGATGCCAATTACAGATTTTCTTTTTTTACAGTGAAAATCTAAGATTTAGACTGAAATGAAAGCTGTTATGTCCTAGCCAGGTAAATGTTCTGTTCACCATGAAATATGCCAACCAGTAAGACCACTGTAATGAGGTAAAAAAAAAATTTAAAAAAATCCTCAAAGCTGGAAAAGAAGTCCCATTTTCTCCAGGAGCTTGTCATTGCTATTTGGATATTTATTTATATTTTTGCATATTTGGTCAGGATGTGTGACACCTCAGTGCAGCTGTCTGCTCTCAACCAGGCTAAGAGTCAAGCTCCTGGCAAGTAAATGTCATCCTGGTAAATCCTCCTCAGTCCCTGTGAGCGTGGGATACCTTTGCAAAGTTTCAGGATGCCTCAAGACACGTTTTCAGCAAATAAACTATTAACTGAAATAACTTATCAACTCTAGAAAAACACTGGAAGAACTCTGGAAAAGAAAAACACTGGAAGAAGAAAAATCAAACAAGCTGCATCCATCCTTCTGGATGACTTTGAGCCACTTTTATAGAATTAGAGATTGAATCTGAACAGAAATGTTTAAGGAAGTCATTTGAACGTTATTTACAACGTTTTCACTTAAAAGTTGTGTTAAGATTTCATAGTTTAGTTATAGCTTCTCATCTGTCTTTGTTCTTTCAGGCTTTTAAGACCAAGGATGGCTACATCGTGGTGGGAGCTGGAAATGATCAGCAGTTTGTCACTGTTTGCAAGGTAATGGTGTGTTAGGCGGCAGTACAGAAATGTGTAATAGTTTCCATTCTGACTCAAAAAATAATTACTGATTGCTTCTTAATTCCCCCTTTTTTTGGTGAAAATAAGTAGTGAGTATAAATTCTAGCCCTGGGGCTCTGGCTGGTACTTTAGGGGACTGATACAGCTTCTGTGCTTTGCCTCTGTGTTCAGAACACCCCAATTCCCAAACTTGTGGGTGCTGAAACTTTTTTGATGTCTGTGCAGCTGCACTGCTAATTAGCTAAAAAATGAACAAGCTAACAACCTTCCAGTTCTGGAATGCTGAATGCCATGGAAGTCACACTGGTGCCTTTTTCAGGAAGAAATGTGACACTTTCTCCATAAAATCCATGATAGGCACAGCTATTAACAAAGCAAAGCTAGAGGGTGGATGGTTCTTGTGCCACCTTAACCAGTAGCTGAGTGCATAGTCCTTTCCAACACTGGTATATGTTGGTTTGGGCTCACAGAGAAACTTGCAAACTTGTTAGAAAATAAATATTACAGGACTGTGGGCGGACTTTGGAGTGGTGCAGAGATATGATGTTGAAGAACAAATCTTCAAACAGGACTGCTGCATTCAAAAGCTGGTATCTTCATTATTTTGAACCAAAGGAACACAACTCTAGCAATTCTGTTTTCACAGAGGGTAGCTTGGAAAGTTGTAAAACACTTTTGGATTTTTCACATACCCTCTTCCTGTTGTTTTAATAACTGGAATTACTTTTTCCTGGACACTGAATACATTTTAAAAGAGAAGGAATGGTTGTCGGAAAGCAATTGTTCTTAAATAAAGTGTAGCAACATTCCAAACAAAAGACCCCAGTAACACATAAACTGGGACAAGAGAAGTTTTGCATAGAGCATTAGACAGCATTTTAAAAAATGTGAGTTCTACCTTTTTTTTCCCTGGGAACTTGAATATTTAGCCTAAATTCATTACACTCTAAATGAGCTGGCAGCCTCAGGAAATTGAGCATTATTTTCCTCTATTTCACAGAATCACAGAATCACAGAATGTTGGGGATTGGAAGGGACCTCAAAAGATCATCCAGTCCAATCCCCCTGCCAGAGCAGGAACCTAAATGAAATTACACAGGAAGGTGTCCAGGCAGGTCTTGAATGTCTCCAGAGAAGGAGACATTTGTACCTGTCAGACATTTTATGTTTCTATGGATGTTCACAACGACTAACTGGAATATGTAGTAAGAAGACAGTGCAGTTGTGATTTGCTCTTAGTGCAGGTTGGACTGTATAACCCCTCCTTGCTATCTGGAGGGGTCTGGTTTCATTTGCTTGAATTGTCTCTCTCAATAAGTAGCAAGTTAACCTCTTAAAGGTTTTCTCAGTGAGTTTTCTTCATACAGGTATCCAACCATTATAGTGTGGTCATTATCTTAACATGAATGAAGACTAATGAATGAGTAAGTGCCTACCTACCACAACTCAGTTTTATCAAAGATTCATTGTCTCATAAAGGAAATCTCCAGAAAGCCACAGGACATAGCTGTGAATATCTTCTTGGTGCTTTGTCACCTGAAGTGAAGAATTAGGTACCAAATGCTGGTCATCATACTGTCCTTGAGTAAGGCAGGGCTGAAGAACTGGCTCAGTAGGTTCTAACACCATGGTGTGATCTAGAAGGTACTAAAAATTAAGACCATGCATTCACCTCACTTTAGGGTGCATCTGAGAGACTGTGTTACCGTACCCCAGAAGATAAGGCAATGTTTCTACGATTTGTGTTACCTCAGAATCTGTAGGACTAAAATTAAGTGAGGTGAGTATTGGCCCTAGTCTGCAGGCTGATGGGGTTTTTTTTTGTTTGTTTTGTCCTTAAAAAGGTGTTGTGGTATTTCTAGAATTGAAAGTAGGAGGTACAGAAAATGATTGCTTGCATTTCAAAGGGATTAAAAAACCAGAAAAGATAGTTCAAGTTTTGGGTAGTGGTTGGATTTTTCTATAATCCATTTATGGTGTTCGCTTTTTAAAAGAACAATCTTTTTACCATTATTGAGTTATAGCAGGTATGGATTTGAGATGTTAAATTGCCCAGAAATGGAGTGATGTGGAAGTCAGTGGAACGCTGTGAAACCCGTTAGAGGTATGCTCTGTGCTATGTTGAAGGTAATTTGGAACTTAAAACACCATGAAGTGAGAGAGCCAATAGAGGAAGAGGACTTTATTACAGGAAGGCCCGCAACACCCCAGTGAACCTTTAGTAAATACAGAGGCCACTAATTCAAACATTGGAATTGCTATTAGAGAACCTTTCTGAGATGAGTTGGTGCTAAAAATACAGGCTGTATGGAAGTTGTTGCCCTGAAGACACATACTCTAGAGATGTAACAGCTGGCTCAAGCAGTAAACAATTGCAAACATTCTGCTTCGACCGTATCTTTTCAGGCAAGCAGAAAGAAAAAAACTGGAATAATTTACTGTGATATTTTCAAAATCAATGACAACTAACTGTAGCTTGTTTGGGAACTTGGATAATTGCAGAAAAACTCGGAAATACTGCTGGTTGAAGTGCATTTCATAGTGGTCAGGTGCCACAAAAGCACATCCTGATGTTGGCTGCTTCATCTAAATAGGAATACTGAGCAAGAGTCTTCAGAAGACTGAGATTTTGTGTATTGCAAAGGAGAACAAACAGGTTTGCTCGTGTCGGGGGACAAAGTGCAGAGAACGTACGCTCTGAATGTGCATCTTAGATATTGAAGGAGGCTTAGAAATAGAGAACAGCAGTTTCATTCCAAGTGGTTGCAGTGAAATAAAGAAAATAACATTGGCAGCGTGATGCAGGAAGATGAATGGCACATTAATGAATAACTTCTCAAATGTGCATTTGTTAGTCACAAAAAAAATGGTGAAGAACATATATAGACGCGCAGCTTTACAACAGATGGACGTTAAGTTAAAGCTGAAGTCAGTAACGTTAATTAAAACAGTAGAGTGAGCAACTCCATATGATCATTTTTCATCTAACTCATCAAATGGAACCACAGTTTTCTGATTAATTTCTTAGTTTTTTTAAGCTCTCATAAATAAGTATTCACTGTCATTTACTTTAAACAACCTTTTTTTTTTTTCTGAAGCAATCATTTGTAGCTCCAAAAAAGCAGTATTAAAAAGAGGAAATAATTTTAAGGGAGTACCATTATTATTGTTAAACTTTCAGACAGGAAAAGAAGAACATTTTCTGAAGTTAGATTTTGATATGTTATGATTTTCATAAACTAGGTTGTGTAAACATAGAAGGAAAGAAAATATGCTGTGAATTAAGTGTGGATGGAAGATGCTAGATTGATGTTTTATGTTACCTTGCAGATAAAAATCTGCAGAAAAGTTATGCAATATGGTCATTGTTCTAGAATAAATTACTGATACTTTGCCTTCCATGCTTAGTTTTGTCACTCTAGGTGACAACTACGTCAAAGGTGACTATCTGTTTTGAATATCTCTAAATATCTGTTGACAGAATTATCTATTTTGCTGATGGTTTTCAGTCATCAACCGCTATTCACTTGGAAGGGAAGTCATATCCTTATTCCCTCCAGCAAGGTGAGGAGTCATTAAATGATAATGGCCTTGGTCTGAACCAATCTCAGAGGAATTAATGGAATTTTAGGGTTGAGGCAAATACCAGAGAGATTGACACCTCTCTGTGTATCACTTACACGTGGTAGTACATAGGCATATGGATTCAAGGAGTCACTGAATATGTTAATAAAACAAAAATCCATTGAGGATCACTAAATACATAGAAAACACCTCCAGCTCAAAAATGCTCTAACCTCAAGATGGCTGGAGTTTGGGAGAATACTAAGGAAATATCAAATGTCCTGGACCTTTTCTTAAGCATTTCCTAAGCATCAGTGCTCAGCCACAGGCAGAGATAGGATGGTGGGCTATGGGGATTTCAGCTTTGAGCCAATACTGGTTTTTTATAAGCAATCTTAGAAATGGCCCTGTAAAAAAAATTAGCATGTTTAGAGTGATTATAAGACTCATCATAAGTAAAACTGATCTTGGGTGTGTGTTAGTGAGTAAAATGCATGAAGAATATGTGATGGTCTCTTTCTTTGTAAGCTTCTATTCTGCCTTCCTCTGTAGCTGCTGTTAGTGGGATGTTTTTTATTAAATTTGGCAAGCACAATTCATTCTGTTTATTTATGTTCTATATAAATACACTGTGGCATGAATAGATAAACTATATAATAAGTATTGATTGTCCACACAGCTACTCTGTCTCATAAATGCCTCTACAAAATTCCAAGACTCCTTCTCCACATTTAATTCCTTTTAAGTATAATTCACCTTGTCTTTGCATGATGGTTAAAATTCAAATGTGCCAGGTGGGAGTTACATATAGAAGATATATTTCACCTTTCTTGGAGGCTATACCACCAATTTGCATTATTAATTCTTTTGGAAGAAATCATAAAGAAAAACTATGACAAGAATATTCTGTAGAAGAATACCTTTTCATTTTTTTGCTTTTTTGACAGAAATTACTGAAGTGGAAAGAAATATTCTTAGACACAGCTTTTCTCAGTATAGCATATGAAGTACAGTCATATTTCTTATTTTGTGACATACAATTTAGTGTGGGATAATCCCACAGATCTCTCCAACCTCACAGTAATAAGTCACAAACTTTTTAGTGTTCTACAAGAAGAATTTCTCCTAGCTATAGTGGTGAAAGCTATCAACTAAGATTTGGATCTTGAGTTTAATTTCTGTCGTTTTCTGTACTTGTTATGTAACATTAACCAGGAGGCACTATCTTTTTTTAAAAAAAAAAATAAAAAAATTTCCTAATCTATATTAAAAGATTAATGAGAAGTAGAGATTTTTGGAACACTGACTTTAATTTGTAATGTATTTCCTTAGCTGTATATCTATCTCCTGCCAAGCATATTTCTTACTCACCTTTATTTTTACTTAGATCCTGAATTTGCCTGAAGTTAGTAAGGATTCCAGATACAAAACTAATACACTCAGGGTCCAGAACAGGAAAGAACTTATTGACATATTGACAACCCGGTAAGTTAATTGAAAGGGAAGAAATGGAATTTAATCTGTTAATGCAAACAGTGATGTAGAAGAAGCTCTCATCGTGTGAAGATTTTGCTTTTCTCTTTTGAGATACTTTATTTTTTAAAAAAAGTCTTGAGAACACTTACAGATGTTAAATATACTGTCTTTTGCACACAGGCTATGATGTGGACTAGCAAGAAGCCAGACCACAGATTTAAGTTTTCAGAAACCATTTAAACCTAGTTTTAACCACTAACTTGAATGTTAGTGAAACAATCAGTTCTTTCTGCTTTCCTGGATGGATGTAATTCCTGGAAATAAAATGCTTGGAGCACTGTTGCTTTTTCTGTGACTGGGATTTTAAAGTTTTCACTGAGAGTAACTGTATCCAAGGGAGCTCTGCTTGATGCTACTCACTCACTGCTAGTTCTATATTGTGGTACTCTGTGCCTCAAATTGTCCCTGTGTCAGTCCTTTTGAAATCAAAAGGGTATGTGCTTAGTGTTCTACCTGGGAATCATCCTGTTAAATACCTTAATTAAAAATTATTTAAGAGGAAGCTCAGGAACCCTGTATTTGAGAGATTGAAATAGCTTGATTACCTTTTTCATTCTGTTTGAGAAGGCCTTATTTCTGTGGAGTGCTCTTCTATTTAATGGAGAGGATGCTAAATTTATATAACATAAGAAAAAAAATAATCTATGTCATGCTACCTGAAGGTGGCTTCAGCAACACTTCATGGGATGAGCAGAAGAGAAAGTATATCTACTGATGTCAGTGGTTCCAGAAAAGTCACACTATTATTTTGTATGAGTATTTGTATTGTTTTTATGTGTAACAATTCAGGCTTTTTTTTTTTTTAAATTGTTTTTTTAATCAGATGCTTCTTCCCCCTTTCATTCCCTCTGAGAAAAGAGTTTCAGCAGCACACTCCTCCCCCTCCTCTCAACTGCACGTATTTTCTGGATATTGAGAACCAGAATCATCTTGCATTAAAGCCTGTAGAGAGAGTGACTTTGCCTCTTCCTGTTGCACTTGCACTTGTGTCTCTGTCTTACCTGTCCATGTTCAGGTGTCCCGCCCTTGATGAAATACTCGCAATTTCAAGAAATTATGGTACAACTGTTCATGGTGAACTTCTGGAATTTGTCTTTCGCTTGCCTTCCTGTAACAAATGTGTTCTGATAGCCCAGATGAACCCACTCTTCCTGTAATTTTTTAAGCCCTTGAAAGGGAATCTTTATTTCTTGACCTACTTCTGAGCTCTTACCTTCTTGGCAGTCTTAATTACAAAGTTGATTCATGTTGACTTATTATTTGGAGTTTATTTCATTTAATATGGCATTTATCTATGTACTCTGCTACCTTACAAGAGTACTGTTTTGCCATCCGCAGATCAATTACTTAATAGCTTGTTGTTAATTTTGAATGCAGGAGTTTTTTATGGGCAGTACTGCCATTCTTTATCTGAATAAGAAGATAAAGTTCAAGGAGCAGTTGTTCTTCAAATGAATCACTAGAATTCTAATTTGTTTTTATATCTGTAGCTATTAGTTCATCAGATTACCTCATTGCTCTTTCAATTACTGCTTTATGTCTATTTTGTCAGAGTTTATGTTCTGTTTTATTAGCATCATTTAGGCTGAATTTCTGTGTAATTTATATGCAAGTATGTGACTGTCTCCACACTTCTGGAGCAGAAATTTCCAATAGTATTTTGTTATGTCATATTATTGTGAATTCATCTGTCGTTCAGTTTTAAAGCACTGACTATAACAAACACCTTTGACATTCTAGTAGAGAGGTCAGATATGTTTCCATACACATTCCATGGTAACTTTGCCTTTATTCACTAATGCACAGTTGTTTGTAAAATTATATGTGGTTCAATTTTGAAGTTACTTAGAGAATTAGATGAATAGTTTCTCAGTGCTGAAAAATGTCAACCCTTGAGAAATGAAGGGAAATGACAAAATAGTAATGGCAGAATTTCACTGAAAAATACCTTAATTAAATCATTGATTGCTTGATAGTATTGCAGCTTTCCAGCACATGGAAAATGTAAACCTAAGGTGCATTAGTTGGAAAGAAACAACTGCAGACCCTCCCATTCACTCACTGTTCACCTCACAATGAATTTGCGGAGACATGAGCTGGAGCAGCTTAGAAGAGTTGTGATTTTCTTGACGTGGGTTCTCCTACAGTCACTTTGTTAAGATGAACCCTTCCTTTGGAACATGAAAGGAACATGAAAGTCCTTTAAAGGTTCAGTCAAGCCATTCATCCATGTCTCATTTTGATGCTGTGCCAGGCAGGTTGCGTACAACTTGAGGCAAAGCAGCTTTTTTCCAGTGACGTTGCAATGGAAAAAGTCAGCAAACTTGTTTGGTGTACCAGGCTGAGCAGTAAAAAGCAGGTAAAAATATGCATCTATGTAGAGGAATCTGGTGATTGCTGAATGTTCATTCTCTTCTGTATGTGCTTGGAAACATAAATGGGAATTATGGTCCTGTAGTGGAATCTTTTGAGAGTGTTGCTGCTGATATGGCCAGTAAAAATTCACAGAAATGGTCGATGTCTCAAGCATCTCAACAGTAATTACGGTGACTAGAAGCACATAAGAGGAAACATGTAGTTGTGTTTCTTTCCCTTTGCCCCAACCTCCTTTGCTGCCATTTTCAGTTTATACTTCCCTTCTGTTTCACTAAGTCACCGGTATTTTAAGCACCAAACACTTGGTACTCTGCAGTTGCTTGCAGGTATCGCTGCTTTTGCACAGTACATATATGCACACTTTTTTTCCCAAGCTGTTGATGCTGTTATAATCTCATTGAGCTGAGGTCTCATCAGAGCCTAGAGTAGGCTTCTGTTGACCTAACCTGTCCCCTTCATCTTATCTCTTTTGAACTATTTCTAAAGGTGTGGCTTACCTTTTCCTTTTTAAAAAAAATTAATTCAATTTTATTTTCGAAATACACTAACTAAAATTTATGTGTAACTTCTGCGCACTTCGTAAGTGCAGGAAGAAGAATTCTTAGTCTCCTCCTCTTAAGGAAAAGAATTTCCCAGGTTTTATTTAGGAATAGAAGGAGATGTTCAGACTTACTCAAAGAGTCAGGAACTTCCCGAAGTCTTGAGCATTTCAGCATGTGTGGAGCTGAAATTTTTAAAAATATCTGAACTCTGAATACGAAGGAGACAGCTGATGCCTTTCATTTGCTTGGGTAGATATTAAGCAATTGAAACTCTTCGGCCACAGTTTTATTCTAGATATGTGCACAAAGGAAACATTGGTACAATTGATCAATGTTAAGGAGTGCTGGTTTTTAAAAAAAGCTTGTATCTTGGGAATTCTTGACTCAAATGACCTCTAATTTAGATCAATAATTCTACTCACCACCTGCAGTAACCGTGCCAGATTTCAAGGCAGTTAGATAAGCATGGGGATTATACAGCACTTAGAAGAAATTGACCTTTAAGTGGAAGGCTTTTCAGAAAGGTGTGAAATGACCTATTCATCACACTGGGATGTCCTGAGGTGAGTGAGAATACAAGATGGAGATGAATATGATTTGAGACATAAATGTAGCTTGAAACAACAGCTCTGAGAGGTGTGAATTGCTCCATTCATTTCAGAAAGAATTTTCTCATCCTCTCTCTTCCCTGACAGACAGGAAGGCTGCAGCACATCTGTCCTTAGCTCTTCACCCCAGCTTGCTGTCTGCTTACAACATCCCAGCTCCCTTTGTAGAGTACACATGAAAGAGAGAGGGGGAGAGCAGGTAGGAGGGGATAAATTCACATATCCACAGAGATTGTCAGATCTCAATAAAAGGGACTGGAAGGTAGAGCACTCTGGAGTGGTATGCTGCTTCCGAGAGACCCAGCTCTCATGCTGGGACAAGAGGAGGGAATTGCAGAAACCAGGCCCACACATCTTGAGAGGGGGAGTGTTTTTCAGTTCCATCTTCTGTGAGGAAATGAGTATAATGCTGCAAGGACCACTGAATCATAAGATATTCACAGGGAAGAAGAGTATAGGCCTATGGGGTATTTTGTACTTGTTTTCCTACCGGTGTTGTTATCCCTTTCCCATCTCTGGTCCTCTTCCTGCTATGCTCTTTTTTTTTTTCTGTCCCCATCATCTTCCTCCACCTCCTATGGCTCCCCCAGCTTTTTATTTCCTCTTTCTCCTCCCACTGCTGACATTTGCACTATGTTTGCTTTACAAACAAGGAAGTGTCGGTGCCTTCTGTATCTTCCTCTTTATGTAGGTGACATTTTCCCCAAATGACAACAAAGCAGAACTCTGACAAAAGCCAATTGCCTAGGAATGCCTTCCTTTCTTGGGTGTGTGCCAAGAGTCAAATTTAAAATGACCCTACTTGGGTGGAGGTCAGGTTCAATGGCTACTACAGAGGCCCCTGAGACTCCCACCTCATGTGAGAACTGACAGACTACAGAGCGCTCTGGTATTTATGTTTCCAGTGGAAACCTCTGGTTTGTGAGTTAGATGTGTATCTATCCACGAGAACCAAGTTTTAATTGTTGCTTCTTTCTTCCCCACCTCTCTTCCACTTTTACTTTTGCTTCTTCCGGAACATCATAGGGCACAATGTGAATGATTTTGTATGTGGATATGTATATATTACATATGTGTATATGTACATATGTGTGTCATGACATAAATATATAGTGTGCACATATAATTTGAGTTGCATCTGTGCAAAAACTGGTATCATGCCAGTTTTAAGAGAAGCTGCTGGATGGGGGCTTAATCTGTTGACCTTCTTTAAATTACTCCAGAAGTTGAATGTTAATCCTACCCTGCACCTCAGTAATGTAGACACATTCTAAGGCAGCGCAGCTGAATATGTAATCCAAGGTACTTTGGGGAAAATAACCTGTAAATGGAACAGAGTGTGTGGGGTTGTATAAGTGCAGGAGGAAGAGGAATAGCAGACATGCCATCAGCCTTTGAAGTGAAGCAGCTCACATAATGAAGAACACATAAATTCATCATGATTGGTGCTCCTGCAGCTATAGCTAAATTATTGTAGAATTAAAATCAGAAGTGTTAGGGCCGGAAACGATTCAGAGTGGAACTTCTATTCCTAGTACTCATATTTTAAAGTCCTGATTTTTCACTGTGCATCACAGCTGCATGTTGCGTATGTAAGTGTAAAGGGAAAAGGAATGAGCAAGAAGGAAGCACAGAGGAACCTGATCCTCAGTTAATGAGATCTTTGCTAAATTGTTTCCACCCAGTAACAGAAGAGGAGGGCACCTAAAGGGAAAGTGTATTGTAAAATTTTTAATTTGCCTGATGAGGAGCATTGTTAAATTCACAACTTGTTGAGACGTGCTCAGTCTCCGGAAATCTCCTTCCCCATCCCCACCATTTCTTTTTCTAAACCAAGAGCCTTGCACACCGAAGGGGCTGTTGATCACCTTACGGGAATGAGCATCTGGTTGTTTACTGCTTCAGCAAGACAGGTGTCTGAAGTTAGAGAGATAATTAACTTCAAGGTGGAACAGCTGGGGAGAGTTAATTTCCTCAGCCATTTTACCTCACCACCAGTGCATAGATGGTTGAGCTGTGTGAGCATCAGCTCCCAACCTTGCCACAGTTTGCTTTAAAATGTTTTGTTTAAAGTTGTTTTTAGTTTTATGTTTATTTCTGTGTGTGGAACTGGGAGAGATCTGAAATGTCTCAAACATCTGATTTTTGAACTAGGTAAGTTAATGTGTATTTTCTGTGGGTTTTTTTCCTCACCATTTAATAAGTCTCTATGCATTTTCACACAGAAGTGTGAAGTTCAAGATTCTTTCTGATAAAGAATTTGCTATTTTTTTTTTTGATGGCATACATTACTAGCTGCAAGGCTGCTGAAATCAAGGGAGATCTTTTCATTGATTTTTGAATGAGCTTTTTGACCTAATCCTTGTTAGCTCGTTACTCCCTTTGAGTAGTTAAAAGAACAGCAACAAAATCAATATAGCTTTCTGTTAATTCTCAATGTGCTTTGACTGATGTGTGTTTACTTTAGCTGAGGAGGCTATTTCTTATATTGTGCTGTAATGGTTTTTTTATTAATTTACTGAGTGTATAGTTTAAACTTAGTGTTTTTCATTTAATAGTTCCTGCTAGATTTACAAATTGAGGGAAAAAAAGTTATTTAGTTGGATTTCTTCCCATGAAATAACATTTAAATTAGTTCAGCTCAGGCCACGCTTTCTATTCTTATAATATTTTTAAGCGTGAAATATCTTTAATGTTAAATGTTTCAGAATCTGATGGCTGATTTCAAGATTGTAACTTCAGTAGCTTCATGAGTGCTGTGTAATTCAATGCAGAGGAGGCTTCGAGTACTGCTTAAAATACAAATAAGACATCATGGAGACTTACTACCTCTTTTAGTCAGGCAAGCCTTAGTACCAGCTTTGCAGTAAATGTCCTGACAATGGGTTTATTTTCCATTGAGGCAGATGTCCTTCTTTTTTTTTTCAGAGGAGTTTTCAGAAAGAGCCTTAATTCAAGTTTAATACCACAGACTAATATAATAGAAATTAAATTCTTTTGAACTTCCAACATACTGGTACTAATTGTAGAAAGCTAAGCTACAGACTTTAAAATGATTCTACAAATAAATCAGAGATAATTTAAATGGCATTTATGTGATTATATCTATAGCAGGTGGAACTTTTTAGAGGGAAAAGGGACTAATCTGGAAATAGATGTAGCTGTAGTGTGAATCACATGGTTGAGCTCTCCTGCAGCCACTGAGTATCACTGAGGCTCCGTGGACAGATTAAGATTCATTTACAAGTGTCATACTTCAGAGTTCAGATGCTGTACAGTCTTAAAAGTCTTTTTTACTGGCTTAAGTTTTGAAGATGGACCATTGTTTAGTCTTGTATGTGTTTCTTTCAGTGATTTTTTTTCTATATATAAATCACTTTTTTCTATAAATCATAAATCTATAAATCATTTTTTTTCTATATATAAATCACTTTTTTCCCACTGAAAGAGAGCAGGTGACATTGTAAATTTATCAAGGAAACTATATAGTAAGTAGGATATTTATAAAAGGCAATATCGAAGCATAGAAAAATATTTTAAAACAAACGTTAAGGGGAGAAGGATTGTC
>NW_010303169.1:60398-61993 GCF_000700745.2 Antrostomus carolinensis
GTCTTTTACTTCTCTTAGAATTTTTTGTTGAAGGTCTTCACTTAATATTTTGGAGTGCTGAGCATAATATCAGTTGATGCTTAGCAACCTAAAAATCAGCCCTTTGCTATAAGGAGAGCTGATAGTATTTATTTGTGTAAGAGCTATTAAAAATTATATTTAGATAGAGGGAATGATAGATACAGGTTATTTTTTTTAAATAATAGTTTGTGTAGCTGATGTCAGAGAGGGAAATGGGTGTTTTTTATCCGCACATTTTATCAAATTTTGAAACAGTATTTCTCCTTTAATGCTGGACAACAGCTATTTCAAGACCTAAAACACAATTGAATGAGCCAAATAGTTGTATGCTGTTGCTCTCAGAACCTGTATAATAGACCTTTGTTGTCAGTGGCGGAGTTCTGTTTGTTTGGAAACAGTTTGCTTAACAATATGCTCTCAACAGCCTCTCTTTGCCACAAATAAAGGGAAGCTATTCTACATCAGGTTTAGGTCAAGAGTTTCAGTTTCAAGAGACAATGCTGGGTGTCTCCTTTGAGGGTGATAGAATGTGGGATTTTACATCTTTGAGTTTATAGCTTTTTAAGAATTACCTTCAACCACCAATAAATAAATTAATACTAGATGATCTTTTGAGGTCCCTTCCAATCCCTAATATTCTGTGATTCTGTAATTGTTAGGCCCATTCAAAACAAGTACTTTTCTAAAACAGAACGTCACTTGTTTTCTACAAAATTGTGAGGGCTTCTCTTTTCTTTTACATAGGAAGGAAATTAATAATGTTACTGAAGAAGAATGTATGTCTTGAAGAATATTCAGATTTACCATGACATCGGGAAGTAGCACACTGATTATGCAGATATAGATAATCGACACTTCTGTTGAAAGACTTCATTTTCAGGCTATCCTTTAAATCCAAAAGTTACTTTTTTTTAAGCTTGAGAGAATATTTGTAAATTCTGTATTAAAAAGAAGTACAAGGGACATAGCAGGGCTTGTTCATTACTAATAGGCCAAAGGAATGATGATACAAATATTCAGAATTACAATAATTTCTTAGTGATGGTCTTCAGCACCAAGGTTATGACGCTGAGTCCAAGAGTTGTCTTGGTAGTGGAGGCTGAGGTGTCAGAAAAAGTACTAGCTGAAAAAAGCTTTTAATTTATAAAAAGGGAGTTAGTTAGTGGGCCACGGATTATGAAACAGTCTGCATTGATAGTGGGACTGCCCTGACCCAGGTGCAGGACCTTGCTTGTTTAATTGACCTGTATAATTGAACAGTGCAATAATCTTTTATCTAATTTCTTTAGAACTGATGCTTCATTATCATAGAATCATAGAATGGTTTGGGTTGGAAGGGACCTTAAAGATCATCTAGTTCCAACCCCCCTGCCATCAGCAGGGACACCTTCCACTAGACCAGGTTGCTCAAAGCCTCATCCAGCCTGGCCTTAAACACTTCCTGGGTGGGGGCATTTCTTCAGAAGTGATGCTTCATTTTATCATAAATTTTGCACTTTTAAAGCCTTTTATTATGATTTTCTATGTTATTGCTCCTTCCATTTCAACTAGTATAATTTGATAACTTTGCACGT
>NW_010303169.1:62015-64053 GCF_000700745.2 Antrostomus carolinensis
GAGGAAGGCTTGTACTTCTGAGGAAGAGCAGTGCAAAACTTGTGCGTTTTCCTATTTATTTAGGGTGCAAAATGCATTAGGTATTAGAATTTATTACCTCAAAGCTTGGGAAAGTCATTTCTGCACAGGGAGAAAACATTAACCATGAAGTTTGGATCTGTACCTATGCCATATACTTAATACAACTGTAGCTTGTCACCATCACTGGTGTTTTTATTTTAGTTCAAAAATAGCATGAAATTCTTTGCAGCCAATCTCTGCGTATGTATAAAAAGAAGTTTATCAAGTTTGACTTTGTACTGATTTAGGGATTTTTGGGCTTTGCCTCTATTAACTTCCTGTCAGAAACTTGGAAGGCTTTTTTTTTTTTTTTTTTTTTTTTGATAGATACAGGAAACAGTAAAAATAAAACATGCTAGAAGTAAAGCTGAATGTTACTGAAGTTCCAGATAACACTTAGGGACCTCTGAACTGGTGAGCTACAGAACACCAATGAGTGAGTGACCCATATCAGGGTTTCTATTAATTTAATTTTCATCTGGTCTTGAAATCACACCCAGTTTGTTTTCAGTGTTGTACATATCATTAAGTAGATCTTTCCTTTTTAATAATCTAGTAGACCTCTGTGTAATTTATGTCCATGAAATTTAAGGTAGGATCTCCAATTAAGTTCACCTTTGATTCAGAATCCAAGTTGGTTGCAGGAAATACAATCTCTCAGTGACTGGTAGTGCTTCAAGAGTGTGTTTTATTCATATATATATATATATCTATATATCTATATATATAAAACTCTACTGGGCAGACAAAGAAAGAAAAAGTATCTAACAGAAGAGGGGAAATAGAGCGTTGTTACCAGTTATGGAATTAAAAGCTTGGAAAGAAATAAGCTGAGCTTTTTGTTTGTGATACGAGGACATGGAGCTCTGGGTTCACCAGCGTAGGCAGTGTATATATCTGCTGAAGCGGATGTCCTTAGGATAGGTTGTACAATCATACAACAAATAAATATGTAATCAATGTTGTTATCTGACCAAAATATGTGGCTGTTAATCCTGACATATGTTTTGGATGTAATAGAGGAAAAACACTGTGGTGCTTTACATCGGCTTTCAGTGAGCAGCGTCATATGTTAGACTCGTACCCACATTGGATCTGTGTCTTTGTTGTTAAGTACATACATAAAAGGAAACAAATGTGAAGCACATTAGTGTAATTAAGGACTGGAGGAAACCCATTGATCCTTATTTGAAACTGCTGATAAATTTAGCTGGATTGCTTAAAATGATCAGATAGAAGTCAGTTCAGCTGTGTTCTTTCCCCTCTGTCTTTGGGTTTTGCATTTCTGAAGAACACGGCGGGTACATTTCATTACGTTATTCACTGCCTGGGAAGAAGTGTGATTCTGTGAAATCAATGGGGAGAAGGGTATGGAAGCAGTGAGAGAGGGAGGAGACATGCTATATACATTATTCAGAATCTGAAAGCACAGAGTTGAAACCACATGCTTCTTATTTGCTCTTAGGTTTTCAGAAAAAGCAACGATGGAATGGTTGCAGCTCTTTGAAGGTAGTGGGGTTCCATATGGTCCAATCAACAACATGCAGCAAGTGTTCTCGGATCCTCAGGTTGGTTCTTGCCAAGTCTTTTCTGTGGCATGTTACACGTGTTTTGCAAATGCTGAGTAACAATCACTATTTATGCCAGTCAGACCTGATTTCAGCTACTTTAAAATGGGATTTGAGAGTTTATGGTGGATTGAGTTTAAGACCAATAATGTGGCATAGGAAATAAATACAGATCCTTAAATGAAATATGTGCTTGGGAACACTGACTTTGCCATACTATATTAAACCATAGGTATTCCATGTCTTATATGGAGTCTGTCTTTCAAAAATGGTTGGTAAAACAGGGAAGGAAACTGTAATATATTATGTAATTGCATCCTGTCAGATAAATATGCAGAAAAGTACCTTTCTTGCTGTCCACAAGCAACTATTTTTCTGTATGGATAACCAGAATCTATACTGTTTTGAGG
>NW_010303169.1:64085-75899 GCF_000700745.2 Antrostomus carolinensis
GGCATGTTTTGGACTGGAAACACAAAAATAAGGCACAAAAGCTTTATACAGAAAGGTTTTAACCTTTTCTTGCCCAGTTGATTTCACTGGCAGAGGATGCTTCAGGTTATTTATTTATTTATTTTTGTGCCACTCAATTGCATCTATACTTAATTATAATCAATATTTTTATTTTTTTAGTATCTGTACCTGGCAGAGAATGCTTCAGGTTATTTATTTATTTTCGTGCCACTCAATTGCATCTATACTTAATTCTAATCAATATTTTTATTTTTTTAGTATCTGTAGACTTATGATATCTGTATATTCCCTGATCCCTCCAGTTCTCCTCACCCTCTGGCTTATGATAGGTTAAAGGGCCCAGCACAGACTGAATCACACTGTCTTGAGTAGTCTAATGGAGTATTTTACTGATATTCTATTGTGTGATGAATGTCCTTTCAAATTAATTTCTAATGATGGAAGTAATCAGAGAAATGATTTGCTTTTGAGGGGGGGGGAAAAGCCACCAATTTTGTACTTGTTCACGTCTGCTGTCAAGGAGTGTTTGTCAGGAGTATGAATATTATTATAGTCTTTGGGAAAGAACAGTCAAATCAATTTCTGTTATAATGGAATATTTCTGTTATAGATGTTTGCTATAAATACATTTATTATACTTTTAGAAGTTGAAAACAACATTTCTAAGGCTACTGCAAGGAAAAAAAAAAACTTTTTTCTTAAATAAATACACTATTTCTCCTTCAAATGATGTAGTACCATGCTGTAAAGTATGCATGGGCCAAATTTTTCACTTCATAACTTTCGCAGGGATTAAAGTTGGGCTTTGAAGAACACACAGCAAGCGTCTTTATTTTACTCAGAACATGGTTGACTTGGCTGTACTTGGAACATCACTGGAAAAATGTTCTTTGCACTTTTTTGATGCTGCAAATTTTAAGAAGTCAGTTCCAGTCTGAAAGAGACTGGGTTTTTTTAAACATAGTATGTCGTGGGATGGCCCTTACCTCCCAGATTGAAGAGAGATTAGTTTGATTACACTGCTTCTGTTAGAATTCACCTAAGTATTAAATAACCTGACATAGTCTGTTAATAAAAAGTTATCATGGTGCTTTGCAGACACCATCATATGTCAGGTTTTTCAAAATACTTTCCCATTAACAGGCATACAATCTATGTTTCCTCATGAAACTACCTGAAAATGTATTTTCTACACTCTTCTCTGAAATAAATGGCACTTAGATGATGCATTCTTATTACTGTTGGAAGTGAAATGTCAGTATTTGTGATGATGCTGCACGTTACGTGTTTGTTTTGTTTCTGGTGCTGCCTGTCTCCTTGGGTGTTTTCTCACAGTTATCCTTCTGTTCAAGGAGAGGGAAGGTGGGGAAAAAAAAGACTCTGCAGTTCTTTCCTCTTATTTCTTGAAATGTGGAAAAGTGGTTGCCATTTTAAGGTATTGCTTTTATGTTAAGATATTTACTTTACATCACTTATACTAAATTAAGCCCCCCGCTCCACCTTTCCCTATCTGAGAGGCCGTCCAGCAGACCAGCAATTTGGAGAATAGCATACTCAGCTTCTTAAGTGTATTTTTCTCATTTCTACACAATTTTTTATTTTGATGGTGAGGACACTTCAGACTTCACAGGTGGCTTAATTGCCCTGAGTCACTTATCCATAGCTTGGATTTAGAGGCTTAGAGACAGTTCAAGCAAAGCTTTTCACCTTCACGTTTCTTCTGAACTGTAGTTTTTGCTGTTGTAACTTGCCCAGTCTCCCTCCACTTGCTCTTCCTTCTGCTGCTGTATAGACAGCATGTGTTTGGGATAAACACATATGCTAGTGTATAGCTTTGCTCTTTCATAAGCCACTCTGCAATTTTGGTTTCTCAAAAAAACCATGACAGTGCCCTGAGACTGGGGCTAGGGAAGAATTCTAGTAACACCTGAGAATCTGTAAACCTCTGCACTATGAAATCCCAGTTATAACAGGGAAAGAACAGCACCCACCACCAACAGCATACTGTAATGACAGCAAGATTTTTCTCATGTTTAAAGCTCAACCCAGTCATTAAGCATGAGAACTTTGTAATCATTCTTCACACTGCTCCCATTATAATATGGTGGGGTTTTTTCATGCTCAAGTTAGATCAGAAAATGCGTTTCTAGGAAAGATATCACTCAGCTTGCATTTAGTAACGTTACTTACTGATACTGTGTAACAACAAGTACAAACAGTGTGATGTAAAAGAAAGAGTTGATCATAACACAGTAATCTGCTTTTCATGGTCATTTGCTTTCAACCATTGCAAAGATTCCAGGGAAACATCAAACCTGGTGACACTTCAATATAGATGAACTCCTAATCTTCCTTTAATAGATAAGAGGTTTTGCTACCACTTCCTTTTTGGGTGTTACCAGCAGAACTGTATCTAAACACAATTCGATTTTTTAACTATATTTTATTGCCATCGCCTTCCTACTTGATCTACGGATTTTGATATCCATAACACAACCATTGTTCATTGTAAGGGCAGTCTCACACCATTAGTGACCAAGGGGCGCTGCAAGGATGTCAACAATCATCAAAGCATGTCCCAGCTCATGCTTAACACTGTAAAGGGTGCACTGGGCTGGTACCAGCCAAAGATAGAAATCCTGGGAGGGGCTTGGAATAATGCAAGGGAGGAATGGAAGCAAGTCTGAGGAGATAGGAAAGACAAGTCAAGGAGATGACTGCAGTGGTCTCATGGAACTAATCAGCTACAGGTGGGTTGTGTTTTCAAATTTTCTTTTATTTTTACTAGAAGGACCTCAGAACTCGGAAGACCAACAGTGGTTTGTATAACTTCTTCTGTGAACTGAGATAAAACAACACATTTTTGATCCCAGGACATTTTGTTAATATCATTAACAGCTTCAATCATACTCCCAAGTGAGCTGCTAAAAACCATGACATTTTTTACCAAGCTGGAGTGCCAGGTGATACTGTTTTTTCCATGAATGGAGTGAAAGGTCCACTTTTCCCACTGATTATAATTTTTTATTCATTTGTGAAGTTAAAATGAATACCACAGGCATTTATACTGCTAAGTCAATCAGTCTGTGGATAGAAGTGTATCTATACTTGTGGATGGATGGATAAAAAGGCTGAGAGAAAGAGGAGCAGTTTCACTCATCAAGGGAACAATTTTCTTAAAAACGAAAGGGAGGAGAGAATGTTTGTAAAAGTTCTTACAAACTTAATAGTACAGTATAGACTGTTTTCATGAAGCTTTTTATAGTAAAAAAAATTTCAAGCTATTTTTTAAAAATGTGTTCTTTTAACTAGGCCAAGATAGTACAAACATTAAAGGAATTCTTAAAACGTTTTAAAAACTTACTAGTGACCTCAGTATGGTCCCATTTAACGTACCCTGGGGAACATGTGTATGAAATGCAATGCGGTTTGAGGTTTTCCAAACAAAACAAACTTAAAAGAGAATACCATTTTTTAATAGAAACTATTCAAATTCTCCCAAAAGATAAACCAAAAGCAGGTACGCACTGTACTGCAGTGAAGTACAAAAGAACAAGGATCTTTGCTGGTAAAGTGAGGGGACTGAAAGGTTTTTCTGTTTTCTTTAAAATATTACCTTCCCCATTTTCACAATGTAATTTTTTTCAGTGTTCTTATCCAGTGTTACTACTTTAATTAAATGACTGGCATATGCAAGAAGCAACAAAACAACCCAGAAATATTATGGACAGTTTAAGAAATGGTTTGTTATCTGATTTTTTTATTCATGTTGATGAATTTTACTCTATGAATGCTGCCAGCTGCAAATAAAAATGAAAGCCATGCAGTGGTACTTCCCCCTCCTGCCCCCAAAGCAGTTACAGTCATACCACACAAGTTGAGTACATCAGGTGTAAGACATCACCCTGATGCATCACTTCTGAGAAATATGGGGAGGGAAATATCGGAGCTGAAATATCACAGCTGGCCCTGATTTCAGCTCCTGCCAAACACCTGCAGACTCTAAAAGGATACCAAAACAAAACTCCACCCTGTGGCAAGAGGCCATCCCTTAACAACCCTTCCCTGACTTTGCATCACTATAAAAATTAATTTAACATTTTTTACAGAAACCTTAATCTTCCTGTCCCAGAAGGCCATTAGAGTTCCTTTAGCCATTTCTCTGAATATGCCTCAGAAAAAAACCCCCTATGGTAAATTAAAGTATTGAAATACCTGAAAGCTGGAAATTATCTAGTGTTTTAAGCTTGTAATTTGTAGAAATTTATGAAGGTGGTAGATTTTTAATTAACCTCCAGATCATGTCTTATTTTGTAAGTCATT
The DNA here is from genome assembly GCF_000700745.2 of Antrostomus carolinensis. Classification (NCBI taxonomy): domain Eukaryota; kingdom Metazoa; phylum Chordata; class Aves; order Caprimulgiformes; family Caprimulgidae; genus Antrostomus; species Antrostomus carolinensis. The sequence continues at coordinate 68,430 of NW_010303169.1, forward strand.
TCATTTGAACACATCCTGGCAAAAATTTCTTAGCATCTGGTAAAAGCTTCTACAATCAGTGCTGTGAACACACAGAACAGCAAAAGATACAAAGCGTGTTGGTGTTGTGGTTTGGTTTGGGGTTTTGGGGTTTTTTTTGTTTATATCATCTTATGCATGGTTGTTGGTTTGGGGTTTTGTTTGTTGGGGGGTGGGGGTTGTAATTTTTTTTTTTTTAATATGGCCATGTTTTAATTGTTATTCTTTGTTGAAATAGACTTCTGTGGCCCACTGAGGGCTGTCCCAGGTCGAATGAAATTATATTCATGTCCATAATACTGCAGGGAGGGGTTTTTTTTACATATAGAAGTTTCTGCAACTGAAGAGCAGTTGATGAAGGCCTGAGCTAATACAATCTGTCTGGAAGTAATTCCTAACAGACAAGAGAAAGAGAGGAATTAAATTTTGTATGTATCTAATAAGTAAGTACTAAAACTGGTTGGAAATTTTCTCTTGGAATGTTTTTATATTTAAAAATGCCAGTTCATTGAAAGTGAAACATCCACATGAAGGTGTCTAAAATTAAAATCTATTTGGAAACAGAAACTCAGCTCTATTCCTGCCTGTCTTGCACAGCTCTCTTCCTTGCCTGAAAACGTGCACAGCGTAGCTTTGATTTGATGTTTCAAGCCAACTTTTAACTTCAATTTTTAATTTTTATGTGATTAAAAAACCCCCACACCACCAACCATACCCAACCCTGTAATTTTGTCATAAGTAGCTCTTTTATACTAAATTACCAATGTTTTCAAGTTTTTGGTCTGTGGGAAATTTAGGGAAGTAGATTCTGTTCTAAAGTGGAAAGCATTAAGGAATGGAACATAGTTTGAAGAATTGAAATGGAAAATCCAGTTCTAAGACTGTTTGTCGTATGTGATTCCCACATATACACAACTCTGCAGGCTTTATGTGTGTTAGGAGATAGTTCTATATCCAGATGTTATAGGAAGGGCTCAAAATAAGGCATCCCTTGTATTTTGGTGTGAGGAATATTGTAATAGGAAGTGTTTTTTACATTTTGGCTGTCATGAAATGTGGTCCATGGCTATGCCATGTTTTTATCTTGCAATGACTAGTAAATGACTAGTAGTGGAGAAGTCTTGAAATATGATGGTGTTCTAAATAAACATGTATGTTTGTATTAACAATAGGCTTTTGTTTGTATACACATTTAATATACATCTATAGTCTAGGTGAGAAAAATAATGAGGGAGGAGATAGTTCAACACTTCCTATTATGAGGTTTTATTTTTACTTACCTATAACTTTTCAGAGTTTGATCTGAAATTTCCAGTGCTGGTTGTCTGCCTAAGTGTGAAGTACATTTGGAAGCATTTCTGATAGTGTTCCACTCATGTTTGATAATAAGTTACCAGAGATCTATGGTCTACCATATCATAGTATTATTGCAGTTGTTTTTTTTTCCCTGCGAAGTCTGCTGCTCCTTTTTAGAGAATTAGTTCTTTTGCAAAGGGACTTGGGCAGGAAGTTGGTGGCAGTGTCATAGATGTGATCTTCTTGATGTCCCATGTTTTTTAGGGTGGGGGAGAGGAGGTGGTTATGAATAAAGAGAAATGGAACCCCTGACTGTATGCAAAAGATATGCTGTCACCTGCTGCCATGTATTCTGGTCCTTTATGCATTTTGTGAACTCAAAGGTGTCAAGACCTAGATTAGAAACTGTATAACAACACTAGATAAAATGGTTAGGCTTTTTCAGTGCCTGAATTTTGATTTCTAAAAATGTCACAATAAATAAGAACAACACAAACATGAGAAAATTCACCAACAACTTGATTTACTGTAGAAGAACCTCTAATTCATAAAGACTGTGGTATTTTTAAATCAAGTAACATCTTTTTGCTGTACCCTCTTCCTGAACTGTGCAGGACAGAGTTGACTGTTCAGTAGGAGAGCATTTACTCTGCCTTGTGAACCAGGTTGTTGTCTGTCAGATTGTTAATTCATTTGATTCAGAATATGAAATTAGTGAAGGTAAGAGATTACAGAAATAAGGCTTCATTTTTATAGAAGTTGAATGCCAGACAGGAATCTCTTCCTGCATGTGCCACACAGTTCACACGTGGTTTTGGGTAAGTCACTTCAATCAAAATGTTAAAAGGTGGTCTCATGTTTTGAGTGCCTGCCTTGTGGTGTCATGTGTTAAATATGAGGTCTCATGTGTGTAAACAAAACTTTAAACTATTCTTTGGTCATTTCAAAATGTAAAATTGTTGAAAATGCTGAAAAACCTAACATGGTTTTACCCTTAGTTTTCTCTGTACATTGGTTTCTTAGCCATGAAATTGGGACCCATCAAAAAGCAGTGTTGTAAAGATGCAGTAGTTATGCTTATGGAAAGTAGAGCTTCTAATGTGAGAGCACCAGAGAAATAACTGGTGGGGTTTTTTTAATGTGTGTGGTTTTTTGTTTTGTTTTTTAATTTTTGTTTTTTATTGTGTGGTCTGAGTGATATATATTAAAATAAGACCTAGAGCTACACTTTACTTAGGAGAAATAAAACACTGTTGAATACCATTTACTTCACTGAATGAGGCAGGAGGCTGACAAGGAAAACATCAAAAATGCATTTAAAATTTGTACTGTATTTTTTGGGGGCAAGCAAATGATGCTTAGTAGCAGCATTTTTAATGTTCTCTTTTAATTTCTTTTGAATGTGTACATACAGGAATGGTGTGTCATTAACCAGTACAATTTGCACATTCATTCAATTGAGAAAATACCAGTGTAAATATTTGTTGGTTTTGGAGAATATTAGGTTCTCAAAAGCATCTCATTAGAGGTCTGTTCTCATAAAATACTAATTTTGTGTTTAAAAATTAGATTGCAGTTATTTCCATTCAAAGGTATGAAGAGTCACCTAGCCTTTTTGGGCTTAGACATGCTTCAGTATATAACTTCCTATAACAAAGGGTCACTTTTAAAATATCCTACTTATTTTTATGTTTTCAAAATTAATTGACACTTTGTCTTGGATTTCATGTGACAACAGTCTTGAATATATATATATATATATTTTTTTTTTTTTTCAGAGACCATAAGGGCTAGATTTTGTCATAGGTCTTGTTCACTTTTAAATAGATTGGTTTGTAATCGATATAAGTAGCATGGTGCAGCTTTGTAGTGTGAGTTAAGTTTTGTAGGCATGAAAATGATATTCTACAGAATAAGTATTTGCCATCTTGGACTTCAAAATCTCTCAAATGTTAGTAGCTACAGATGATGATATATGTATTCTAGCAAGGGAGAAAAGAAAATGGAAAATCCAACAACAACAAAAGAAAGTGCAGAAACTGTACAGATCAGGTTTTATTTATCATTTGATCTTCAGCTCCTTTTCCTGAGTGCACAACTTGATTTAAAAATCTTAGCTCAAGCCATGACCCTGGCCCATCATCCTGAAATAAGATTTCCCACTCTCTTCAGCCGAAGTTCATCCTGGAGTCCCACTCACTGCTGAAAAATAGCGATATTTTCAGATGAGATGCTGACATGTTCACTTTGCATTGTACTTATGAAATAACATTTAAAAAAACCACACTGTTTTAGTTTTATACCTCTTACTGACAAGGAGGAATATTTGAGCCATGAAAAGGCAAAGTATGTGGGCAAAGAGTAGGAGTGGGTGTTTGAAGATTTAGATTTCCAACCACCACAAAAAGGCATTAATTAGTCAGGCAAGCTTTCTCTGTCATTGCCATTTTCCTTCTCCTCTCTGACTGGTTTCATGGAGAGTATGATTCAAGTTGACAGTTTGTAAAGAAGCACTAAGTATTTCTTCACTGTGCGTGGTCACTGAGGCCAGCAGCGTTATTACCATTGTTTTAAAGAGCTCATCCTAAGCTTAAAACTGGCTACAGCATTTGGATGTTAACACTCTGAGCAACCAGCCACATGTTGAAATTTTCTCCACACAATTTCAGTTGGCTACTTAGCAACTGTAGCATTTAATTATAGCGATTTAAATCAAAACTTGTGATTTTTTTTTTTTTTTTTTTAGTATGTGTTTTAGGGGTAAAACTTATTTTGAATTACATATAAATCTTGATTGATGTTGGTGGTCTCAGGTGGTCTTCAACACTTTTTTGAAGTCCTGGAAAACAATCTAGGTGTATTGCTAATAATAAATAAAAAAACCCAATAAATTTTAATTGGGTTTTCAGACAGGCCTTTGAGATGACATAACTGAATTTTAATTGTCTAGAATGACACCTGAAACATCATAACTCACATAAGAGGAAAATGTATTTATATTTTTATGCATGCCTGTAATGGCTTATTAAAATACCCATTCTTATAACGAAAGGGTCACCTCAGTGAGAAGGTGGCGCATTGATGATGATTAATGGTAGTATTAAATACAGAGATCCTGACTTGTACATGATAGAAGACTAAGATAATAGTACTTCAGGAGTTTTGAGCTAAGTTTAGGAGTGGCATGAGGAAGATACAAGGATAAATTGAGATGCCAAGCAGACGGTGTTTACACTATGGATCTGTTTAATTTCCAAGAAGATACAAGAAGTAAAAAAAGAGCCTTTTTAAAAATAAACAAACAAAAACTCCTCCTAGCAGTTCCCCCCTGCTATTTTGATACCAGTGTTTCAAACGTTGCATTCATCATCCATGATGAGCTATATGTATTGACAACATAGGTTGACAGGTGGATCTGGGAATTTGAAGAGTCAGGCTATGTCTCCCAACAAACTGTGAGGGTCCGTTTGAGGGGTTGCTGTTTCTGTGAGCTGGGTTTTGGAGAGGAGCCTCTGCCAAATGTAGTCTGATGCTCCCTTGGCATGGAGCAGGCAACTGAAATGCATGTCCCCACAGTCCTCCAGTCACACCCGAAGCAGTGTGACTGAAAGACTATTTATGAGCAGAAACACTATTTAATATCTCACATCTTGTTCTTTCAGATACTGTATTTCTACAGGGTCACAAATGAAAAAATGGAGAAGTTCTTTCTCTAGTTCTTCATGGGATGCTCAAGCCTACCCGTTTCTCTAAAGTCATCAGGCTACAGGCTTTGAGGTTTAGAGAAACTTTGATGGTTAAATCAGTTCTGTAATAAAAGGTTTTGTAAAAATCTCCCTTTTCTTCCCCGTACCCTTGAGAAATCATGAAGTCAAGAGAGAAGAATATGTACTGACAACTTGAGTGTGCACCCCCCACCAAAAAAAAACCCCAAACCAAAAGCAAATTCCTACATCATGATGCTCACTCAGCTTTAGGGACTGCCACGTACAGGGTATGAGGAAGTTGTAGACTGGTGTCGTTATTTCCAGAGGGGATTCAGCATCTTTCAAGCTCTGAAGTTATCAAGATATTATTATAATTATAATAATTTCTATTGGTACTGTTGGCAGATAAACCTGACTTTTTGTTCAGTAGTTTGTACCAAATTCATCAAGATCATGGTCTTAATAAAGGAATTTCTCTGATTCATCCCACAGTTTCCCATATAGACCCTTTGCTATCTCACCTTTAATGTGTGTGTCTGATGTAGGAACCAGCCATCTTTCAATGACTTTCTTGAGCTGGTTTTGGATGTGTTATTTGTTCACATTGAGAACTGCAGTAGCAAATTCCACTTTCCATTTTTTCTTCTTATATGTACCTTGATAATGAGAAGTGCTGACATCGTGCAGCATGCAGATGCTTTATTCCTACTACTTTCTACTTGTGTGGTGTTGCTTTTCGTCTTTATGTTTGGTTTTTTTTTTTTCAATCTGTTGATTCTTTGTTTTTTACCATTTCCCTTGTGAATCTAACATAAAATCTGGAATTTGTGTTTCATTGTCTCTACAATGTGTATTTGCTGGATGTATTATTTATACACAACTTATCCTATTACGTAGTATATTCTAGTGGGAACTTAGGTTCCACTGATGCAGTATTCTAGTATTCCTTGTTCTCCACCTTAAAGTGATGCATTTGAGAAGAGAGATACTTTGCATGGCGAGCCCTTGTGATTGTAAGAACTTGTTAGATTTTTCAGTGTTACATTCTATTCTCAGGGTGTAAGGATATACATTTGATAGGAATGTGTACTTGAGGCTTTTGTAAGTCATGTTTTGAAACACAGAAGATATAGACTTAATATAGACTGTTTTCTTTAATTGCCTTTTTTCTGTCATAAGCTTTAACTCCAGTAAATACACTGCTACAACTAGTGTCAGTTATAAATGTGTTATTGAAGAAAGGTGACATTCAGTGTCTGCACAGTGAAATTTCAAAATATTTGAAAATTTACATAACATACTTCCATGTCTTTATCTTTTATGTCCTTTCAGAATCTAAAAAACTAAAATGTTACACAGCCAAACAGCTATTCTAATTGAAATTAAAGGCACAGCAAGATCAGTGCAATTGCTAATCAAGTAAATAACTAACTCTATCCTACATTACAAGCAGGTTTATAAAAATAACAGCAAATTAGAAGTTCCTTGCAACGTATTTGCTATTGCAGAAGACTTTTCAATCCAGGCATTTTTCCTATTTTAGAGCAAAATGCAAACACATTCACTCTCACTGTGTACATTTTATTTCTCTTTTTAGATGAGTGATGGGAAAATAAACATGAAATGAAAGCATGTGGAGATAGTTTATATCTTTACAAGTCATCTAGGAAAGGGTGTAGAAAGTAGTGTTATGGTCATTTCACAATACAAAGCACTTTTTAAATCTTCTTGGCTGTTTTAAGTGAATTTTTGTTTTGAACATACAAAATCCTATGGATACAAAACTTGAGCTGCTTCAAAGGAGAGGCAGATGCACTCATCATGCTGTAGGTGTACTCCCTTGGAGATTATTGCCTTTGCATCGGTTTGACCTGTGTCAAGTTAAAGGAGCACAAACTACTGCTGCAATCTCTGCTGAAGTAGCTCTCTGACCATCTATATCATCTCACAAGTCAGTAGGGTGATGAGTGTGGCTGAAATTAAGTGTTTGCTTAGGTATGACTAGAGTCTGTATTTAGCTATGCCTTTAATTAAAAATTATTATAAAATATCAGTATCCAAGCAACACGGATGTTAAAAAGGCAACAAGGTACATTACAGAAAAAGCAGTGCAACTATTCTACAGATATCCATTGAGTTTGGTTTGTTAATTCACTGATCGCTTTTTTCTGAGTAAACTGCCAGTAGGTAGGCCAGAAATATACCTCGAAATGAGTGTTTAACATTAGATCACCAATTCACATATAGAGGCCACTATTTTTTAATTTTTTTTTATTTGAGGGGGTGTGGAGAGTTTAGTGCTAATTACTCAGTCTTGAGTGCTCATCAGGTGACAACAGAAGTGACTGAAGATTCATAAGTAGATGTTATGTTTTCAAAATAAAGTATTTTTTTAGATTTTTGGGAACTTTTTTACTGCATTTTGCACATATTATGTAATTAAATGGGA
>NW_010303169.1:76026-139022 GCF_000700745.2 Antrostomus carolinensis
TATATATAATAATTATATTATAAAATCTATGCACAGCAATTACAGACTTTAAATTTATGTGTATAAAGTATAACTATTAATTACTTCACCAATGACAGAATAATAGAACATAGCCTTGCTGCAGAGGAGTCTTGCCTCCTGTTACTTAGTAAAAGATCACATGTGCCTGAAGTTCTGAAAAAGTCTAAAATTGTATTTAAAATACATTGCAGCTTGATTTAGCTGTATTTGAAATGATGACAGAGGATGAAAGATAATGTGAAATTTGTTCTTGCTTAGAAAACCTCCATCTTTTTATTTATGCTAAATGAAGTTATCTCCTCAAAGCTATTATGTCCCAAATTCCTGTTTTGTTTCTATTTTTAGTATTTATTCAAAATCTCTGAAGAGGTTATAGAAAGTAATTAAAGTGGATGTAGGGAGATTGCTGTAGTTGATAATGGCTATTGTGTTTTCTTTGTGTAGTGACTGCGTTTTTTAGTTGGTTCAGTTAAATGGTGAAGTTCTCCCCTCTCCTCCTTACTCCTCTGTGTTGGAGTCATTGCAGCTGTACTCAGGAAAGTAAAATACGAAGTATATTTGCTGACCCAGCAATGTTTTCTGTTACCAAAGCAAAGGATTTTTCCTAATGTGTGTATCCTTGTACTGACATGTAACCTTCCTAGCAAAGAAATATTCAACAGATAAACATGTCTGCTGCTTCCTTGAGCAAACTGATGTATGGGCCTGACTTTCTGATAGGAAAAGATAGCTTAAAAGCAGGTTGTGGGGTGTTTTGTTTTTTTCTGTTTGACTTTTGTTTTTTATAAGGTAATTATGCTAAATAGAATTGGACTTATCCTTTTTTTGGTGAATCATTCACTCGAAGTGTCATTCTGGAACACATAATTATTTGTAATTTGTATCAAATTCATTAACTAGTTTTCAATATTGTCAAAAGTTTAAATGTGAACAAAATTCTAAGGAGATAATGAAGCACTTCCTTTAAATATACCATATCCTGGATCAGAAGAGAGATCTGAAGAAATGTTTCCTTCCACTCAGAAGGATGATCACTGACATAAACATTATTCTGATATTCTTTTATAATTGTGATAATATTCAGATAGGATCTTTTTCCCCGTAAAGAGGAATCGTATCAGTACTGATGTTAAATTAATCCAAGTCATCCATATTTCTGATCTAATGAGCTGCTGACCAAACAGCTGAAAACTGCAAGATTCCCATCAGCTACTTTGGACAAGTGGAGCAGGAGGAGGGTCTAATGAAAGGAGTCTAGAAGTGGTTCGCAGCAGGGATGTATAAATCATAGAATGGTTTGGGTGGGAAGGGACCTCTAAAGCTTGCCTGGTCCAACTCCCCTGCAGTGAGTGGGGACATCTTCAACCAGATCAGTTGCTCAGAGCCCTGTCCAACCTGACCTTGAATGTTTCCAGGGATGGGGCTTCTACCACCTCTCTGGGCAACCTGAGCTGCTGTTTCACCACTCTCAATTTAAATTTCTTCCTTGTATCTAGTCTAAATTTGCCCTCTTTTAGTTTAAAAACATTTCCCCTTGTCCTATTGCAACAGGCCCTACTAAAAAGCTTGTCCCCATCTTTCTTATAGGCCACCTTTAAGTATTGAAAGGCCACAATGAGATCTACCTGGAACCTTCTCTTCTCCAGGCTGAACAGCCCCAACTCTCTCAGCCTGTCCCTACAGCAGAGCTGCTCCAGCCCTCTGATCATTTTTGTGGCTTTTTCTCGTCCTGCTGCATCAGGCCCAAGTCTTTCCTGTACTGAGGAACATCTCACGCATTACAAACAAGACCTTTTCTTCTTCATACTGAGGAGAAAAAAGCTTGCTTTTTTTTTTCCTTTTTTTTTTTTTTTTTTTCCTGACTTCTAACTTTAGCTGGTGTAACTCTTGATCTGAGATTAGCTAGCAATTACTCATATAGCTCTGGTGTTTAGGAATGTTAAAAGTAACTTCATGCTTAAATATAAAGTTCATATATTTTAATAAAATCTTGCTCACTTATTGCTCCAAAAATAGTCACAAGCGTTCTGACTTCCTATGCTCCCTGGAAGATTTATACCAAAGCTTTAGATTTTCTAAAATAAAATATTACTTGTAAAACACAATTTTTTTTAAATGACATTTTTGTCTTTCAGATGGGAAGCCTGACTTCATAATCCAGCTTTCTATGTTGTGGAGTTAACATACGCTTTTGAAACAGTTGCAGTTACTTGGGTTTTTTTGCAGCTGACTTGAACTCAGTTAAATATTACACTTGAAAATGCTTCACAGTTTTTTGTTGTTGTTTTTTAAATCGGTGCTGGTTTATATTGTGTCATATATCAGGGTGAGTCTAGTGATGAGTAACAGCAGAGGACAGAATAGGAAAACTTTATTTCCATTTGTATTTAGTTTTAGGCAGAGGATTTCTTCACAGATTGTCTGAAGTTGGTTGTCTTAAGTAGATGATTTAAAGCTTCAGCAGTGTGGCTACTTCACAGCTTTGTGTACAGTGACAAGAGCTGTCTGTCCATTTGTGCATTTCCTTTTGCTTCCAAGCCCCTAAGAAACAGAAATTTCTGCAAGGAGTGTTTTTTGAGTGGTTTAGCATGGCAGGACTTTGGAGTATGTTTTCTTGTTTCTAAGTAGGTAAATGCTAAGACAGAATAGCTACAATAGAAACAATTTATATATGCTTTTTTCAGAGCAAGACGGGATCTCCACCTGCTTGCACTTATTTCGGATTTTTCCTAAACTCGGACAACTCCAGGGACTTGAATCTAAATGGTGCTGAGGATTTCTGACCCCAATCCATCAACCAGCATGCTTCTCGTGCAATGTTGCATTCACAGCAGTGTGATTACTTGTGCTTTTTTACTTTTTACTAGTGTACCCTTGACAATGTTCAATAGTTTCAATTTCATTAGTGAATTTCATATATTATTCCTCCTGTAAAGGGTTTTCTTCCCATATTTTTGTTTCTTTTGGAGCTGCCTTTGTCAGATGGTTAGTCTGGGTTCTGCGTGGATCAGCAGCTAGGTGTTGTCGCTGTTTTGCATTTTTTTCAGAATTGTTGGCTGTGGTTTTTATCCATATCTGCCTAGTCTTTCCTTCCCTCTACTGGAAATAATGTCTGTTCCTATTCCTGCTTTTTGGCATGCAATTTCTTTGGTGGGGTTTTTTTGTTGTTTTTTTTTGTTTGTTTGTGGGTTTTTTTGGCATGAGAGTAATTGCAATTTTAATATCTAGAAGCATTCGCTCAGTTTTTTTGTTTGATGGTTATACTGTCTTTTTGTTTAATGCATTTTATTGAGATTTTTTAAAAAAAAATAAATATTTGGATCAAGGAGTGTGCTTCCTCCATGTATTTAAATGTCACATTTCTCTGTACCACTGAATACCTAGGAGCAATACCAGCAATGTCAATTAAAGGATACCCATCAATGCAAAAAAAAGGATAAATGCCATTATGTTGTAGTGTAAGTTCTAGCTGCTGTACTATGCTGACTACCACAAAATTATTTGTTCAATTTATTAAAGTTACATATTTTTATTTATTGAAAACTTAATTTATTTGATGCAGTGTTGCATGAACATAGTTTTTGAGTTCAGTCTTTGTATACACAACTGTATGTACGATACAGTCTGTTTCCTGGGGTTCATACTGCGACCAGTGCTGTTTAAATTCCTCATTAATGACTTGGACAGTGGGACTGAGTGAATCTCAACAAGTCTGCAAGTAATACCAGCTTGAGAAGAGGAATTGTTAAGCTGGGGGGTAGGACTGCCATTCAGAGAGAGACCTTCACAGGTTGGACAAATGGGCTAGCAGGAACCTCCTGAAGTCCAGGAAAAGCAAATGTGAAGTCCTGCACCTGAGACAGAATAGCCCCATGCAGCAGCACACCTTAGGGATTGACTGGGTAGAAAGCAGCTTCGCAGATAAAGACCCAAAGATCTTCATGGCCGTCAAGTTGAGTGTAAGTCAGCAGTGTGCCCTTCTGAGAAATACTAATTCCATGCCGCACTAAATTAGTAAAATCATAGCACCAGAAGTGCATGTTGGTGGGATAAGGGACAATGGACATAAGTTGCAGCAGGGGAAATTCTGATCAGAATGAAGAAAAATTTCGCAGTGAAGGTAGTTAGGCTTTGGATCAGAGGTGCTGTGAAATCTTCATCCTTAGAGACAATCAATATGTGACTGAATAAGACTCTGAACAGCCTCATCTGACTTTAAAGTTGGCCCTGCTTTACTGGGGATTTGGACCAGAAGACTACCGGAGGTCCCTAATGATCTAAATGACTCTGTGTTTAAAGTACAATTGCATTAATTGCTTCAAAGGCACAAGTGATGGCATCTGACTAGGCATGCAAGCTAAATTGTATGACTATGCAAATGTTTCAAGAGAGGTTTGTCAGCATGCAAGGCACAGCTGAAACTGGAAAGGTGGGGGTTTATCAGTATTTCAGTAATTTAGAGGTATGTTGAAGCTGAAATTTCAGCAAGTCTATTTTTATTTATTTTTTTGCTGCAGTTATTCCTGCCTATTTCTACAGTGGATGACTTTTACACTAACAAATTGGATTGGGTTGCCAGCACCTGCAGAATAAGGAGAAAGAGACATTTTCCTGCCTGAAAGACATAGTTTTGAATAACCTTTTCTAGTATGAAGAAAAAAAGAGGGAGGAAGTAATTTTTAGGGGCTGTTGTATGGAGGGGTGGGAAAAAAAGAAGTTTTTTTTTTTTTAAAAAGTGCATAAACCAGACGGTTTTATTTAAAGCATCCAAAGCTGATAAGGGAAAAAAATGGGGATACAACACACAGGCTGCAAATGCAGTTCTCATAATTTAAATCTGGAAAGCTGTACAGTACATCTGCTTAACATCTTGCAGTTTCAAGAACTCTGCCTTGAAAACCTTCTGTCACAGTGACACATGAAATAAAAAGGTTGTGTTATGACTTTCAGATGCAAACCTGTAAAAGGTTTATCTAATAGCATACCATCTTTTATTAACCCATTGCTGCTGCTCACCTATATAACTCTGTTTTGCCAGCAGTTTTGGGAGATATTTTACTGTGTAATCAAAGGAAATGTCAAGTCAGACTGCAAAAATAATTCTGTAATGGCATTAAATGACTTATTTGCCATATGTAAATGGAAAATCTACATATCTGTATACCTCCTCATCTGTTTTCTCTTATTGCTCTTAATATTATTCAACTATATATTTTTTCTTTGATTAAAGAAATGAAACAGGTTATTCTATCTCTGAGTGGCACAGAATAATAACAGTTGCAAGATTTATGATACCATAAGGAATAAAATACTAGGATGGCTTTAAGGTGGTATTCTTCATTCAGAAGTCTGAGTTTAAGGCAATGAAGTTAAAACCACTAAGAGTGTAATGATTGCTTTCTCATTAATATTAACTACTGCATCTCAGAACATGAAAAAATTATCAACCTTTGCTTATGGGACAAAGCTATAGGATAAAAGTTGTGTTGTCAAAAATCTTGACAGAGCTGTGCTAGGAAATGTTTAGTGGGCTAGGCTGAAGTTTGCTTAGTTATAGAAAATGTAATTAGTGCGAGAGTGGTTCTTCAGGGTCCTGCACGGGCATTCCCTATGAACTAGTGCAAATTACAAGAGGTGCTGTCATCCATTTACTTGAAAATTTCCTTTAACCTCTTAAAATCAAGTTTAGTACAAACTACCCTGGCTTGCCTGCCCCAAAATATTAATACCAATATTGCTCGTGGAGTCAAAGAGAAATGAGGAGCTTTATCTGTTGCCCGGGGATGCTTTGTATCTTGCCAGATCAGATTGTGCAAACTTTCATCCAAACTTAATGCTTGAAGTTTGCTGGTTCCAAAATTAGAGAGTTTGGATCTTGATTATACTGTTTGTCACTTCCACAGTTGTGATTTTTTTCAGTGACTTTGGTTAAGTTATTCAGCTAGGTAGTGCTGTGGTTTCCATATTTACAAAACACAGAGAGTAATATTTACCTTGCTGAAACATGCTTTATTCATTGCCTGCAAAGTACTTTAAGAGATTCTCGGTTGAAATTTCAATGAGTGTTGCTATTTAATATGTCGAAGCGTGATTTGTTGGTTTTCTTTACAAGGCACAGATGCTTCCCAAGAAACAACAGTAATTTCTTTACCTCAAGGAGCTGATGCCACGCATACAGCAGACACATCTCAACAGTGAGCTCTGCTGCATGACCTCCAGTGAGTGGGTGTGTGAAAGAGAGAGATAGCATTTCCTTCATAGACATCCACACCCTCTGACCCAGACTGGAGAAGAATCTGCTTTGCAGAAGGTTTGCTTCAAGGGATTTTCCACATGTATTTTATTATGTTAAAGCTGATAGTGGTGACAAGTTGCACATTAAGTAACTGTTTCTTAAAAAAAAAAAAGTGCTGTTTATATTCTCTTTAGGAAAAGTGATGTAATACTGGGTTTCTCAGATAAACAAAGTCATTTGGTTATAGAATATGTTACCATGGCATATGAACCTTGCTGTCATCTGCCCAATACCTACTCGTTTGAGGCCTCTGGCTTTATATGATGATTACCTGCATGTTTAGGGACAAATGTATTAATATTCACTAAGTTAGTAGCCAGTGGTTTCCACCAGGGAAATAAGTTTAGTATGCTGTTAGTAATTTGGTTTCTAAAGTATCGGCAAAGTCCTCAGCATAAAGAGTCAGTGAAACATGTGGTCCTAATCATTCCCTTAAAAAGGAGACATGGTCTATTTTCCATTAGGAGCGGTGAGTACAGCAAATGGGTAAATACAGAATGAAATGTACACATGTATTATAGCTTTATAGTGTGTGTGTGTGTGTGCATTCAAACACGCATGTGCATGTGTATGCTTAGGCATACTCCCCGTGAGCGTAACACGATGATGACTGCTGGAACGCAGCCAGACTCAGACAACAAGTTGGTTGGTAGGAGAATTGGAAAATGCAGCTGGTTTTGAATTATTTTTTTTCTCTCCCTCAGCCAGCAATGTTCAAAACTTACATTTGCATCATGTAATTGGCATAGAGGTACTACGGTAAAATTTCCTGTAGAGGTGTTGAGATTTTAATGTAGTTCTTATTCAGAACAGAACTCATAATGGCAGAAATGCAGCCCCCACCCCTCGCAATATCCCAGGCTCTCTTCAGTGGTGGGCAGCGATAGGCCAAGGGGCAATGCGCACAAGCTGGAACACAGAAGATTCCACTTAAACATGAGGAAAAACTTCCTTACTGTGAGGGTGCCAGAGCACTGGGACAGGCTGCCCAGAGAGGTTGTAGAGTTTCCTTCTCTGCAGACTCAGAGGTTCAAAACCCACATGGATTCAGTCTTGTGCAACCTGCTCTAGGTGAATCTGCTTTGGCAGGAGGGTTGGAGTAGATGATCTCCAGAGGTCTGGAGATCTTCCATCCCAACCATTCTGGGATTCTATGCCAGTGTATAGAATTGGAGACCAGCCTTGGCTGGGCTAGTCATGTAGAGTGTGAAATTGTAGAATGGAAGTAGAGAGAACTGTCTTCACTGAATTAGGAGGGCACTGAGGGGCTTTCTGTTGGTGCTTTACCCTCTTCCCTCTTAGAAGGATTGTCATAAGAGGATATACTGGCTGGCAGAAATTCAGTCTGGTCTCTCCCTTTCCTTCTGTCAGCCTTCTTGCTGCTGTCCATGGAGCTTTCTGGTAGCAAAGCAGAGCACTGTTCTGCATTCCTCATCGTTGGGTTCCCATTGGGCATTGGAGCAGGGGCCTGGGTATTCTTTCCACTTTCTCTGGTTTTAGCTAACTTTGTCATACTTGATGCTCTAGCATTCGCAAGATAAAAACCAGGGGAGAAATCAGTGCTTGGTTCTGCCTTGAGTACATTTTGTGTGGGCCAGGTGTGGAGCAGAATGTAAACTACAGCTTTTCTAGAGAAGTGTCGTTGCTCAAATCTTTCAGCTGAATTTGCTTCTAAGGTAGCCTGTTCACAGCTCACGATTTGAAAATATTCCTCTGCTGCTGCCATGAGCAGAATCTATCCTAGAGACACAGATAGAGATGCCTGTGAAAGGACACAGGTCTCCTTCATTGTCTTCCAGGCTTCGTAACATCTGTATTGTTACATCTTTAATCACTCATGAGCATTTATTTGTCTTTTAATCTGCATAGACCACTAAATATGATCTCACTAATTACTAACCAGAAACTTCCCGAGTAGTATATTTACAAGACAAGAATTTACACTGTTGAATGCTAAAATTTCATTCACACAATTTTGGAAGATGCTGAAGAACAGAAGTTCCCTTTCTTTCACAAGCACTGAAGCTGTTTCATATTTGACTATAAGTAAATCCAGGTCATGGATTTACTTATAGTTTAGTTTATTATTCTCATACACTGTTTTCTCTGTGATTGGGGAAGAAAACAGATAGGAACCAGATCTGTGGTTTTCATTTAACTTTTTTTTGGTATATTAATTAAAATTAAATTATGTTTTCCAGGAAGAGGTCAATTTTCCAAGGACCAGTGTGAATTTTTGTCATCTCTTCCTCTCTTGTGAGCTTTCTACTTGAGATTTAACGGCATGCTGAACCTGGCATCACTGGAATGGGCAGGTCTAAGGCTGCAATATAAAAATTTTTTTAGGAGCTACTGCTTATAGTCACCACCTGGGAAATGTTGGCTTGTTTTTTTTGTTTGTTTTGGGGGTTTTTTGGTTTTGTTTGTTTTTTAATAATGAGGATGATTTTTGAGAAATCATAACCTTATTTATAAATACAGTGACTTCCCTCCCTAAATGGAGTTTTGTGACACAGATTCCAAGCCATGTAGTGGGCCTTGCTTTGGTGTGACTTTTTTCTTTCCCTTGCAGTACTATATTTCTCCTTGAGGGTAACTCAAACATTTTTGTTTTTTTTAAAGTTGAACTTGGTCCTCATGAAGCATCATTGCTGCAGTGTAGTGTAATTTAGATGTGCAGGGTGTTGTTCTGACGACGCATCCTTACATAGGTGATATATATAATACAGTCCCAAAGCAGGGGACTCAATATATTCCCACCCTTTGTGTCTCAGCTTGAGGAAGCAATTGTAATGCTCATCAGTTCCTATCTTTAATCTAACAAATCACACAGCCACCATGCTCCCTGGTCACCTACCATTCTTGCCTGACCTAGTTTAAAGATAGGATATCATAGAACAGTTTGGGTTGGAAGGGACCTTTCAAGACCATCTAGTCCAACCCCCTGCAGTGAGCAGGGACATCTTCAACTAGATCAGGTTCCTTATCCCCGTCCAACCTGACCTTCAATGTTTCCAGGGATGGGGCATCTACCACCTCTATGGGCAACCTGGGCCAGGGTTTCACCACCCTCAGTGTAAAAAACTTCTTCCTTTTAACTAGTCTGAATCTCCCCTCTTTTAGTTATTTTAAACCCATTGCCTCTTGTCCTATCACTACAGGCTCTGCTAAATGTTTAGCTCTCCTGCAGCTGCACTGCAAGGTTCACTGTGGACATGCATTCCTTGTGTCACATTTCGGAGGCTGAAGTCATCGTTACCTTAAGGTTCTCCAATTTCTGTTGCATTTATGTAAAGTCCTGCATCTGGCACTTTTGGCAGTGCTTAGAGTTATGCAGGTTTTCCTGCAGATTGTCAAGATAAATATCTCCCTTTTCTACTGACACTTGCTGTATTGTCATCACTGATCCTCAGTCTTGTGTGTTATTCATGGTCTTGTTTTCAGATGAGGGAGGACATTAATTCTCAAAAATAAATGTGTTCTCATAAGCTTCACTCAAGTCAACATTTCCCATTCAATAAAACTGCTTGTGCATGTCCATAACCTCGACAGGACTTTCAGCATGTACTTAAAATACTTAAGTGCTTAACTGGACAGGGATGGACTAAATCTTTCCTGAATCAGAGCCATAATTTTTGATTTGTCAGTTACACAACCTATTGCAGCATCTGCTTTGACAGATGGATCTAGGTAATGTGAAAGGCATCCTTGTGGGGAAGCTGGGTATTTCTTCTTATATTTCATGTGTTCATCCTGGGAATAGCATTTACCACTGCTTGCTTCTTTTTTTTTAAAGTGTGTATATATGTAAAATTTGTATATGTCTGTGTGTATACATAAATAAAAGTAGATTCCTCTACTTGCCTGTTATTAGAACTTTGGCTGTGCTATAGCAGAAAATTTATTTTCCCATTCCTATTTAGTGTGAAAATATACAGTGTGTTAATGAACCCAGAGTGATTTTCTTTAAAACAAATTACTATTGTCTCATCTTTCCAGGAAGAGTAACATTTCATGTGGAAACCATACACGTTCTCCTTCATGGCTGCATGTCACCACTGGTGTCTTATTTGATAGTATCTGTCCCAGATTACAGGTATCTGTCTCTGAGCAAACTGGAGAAGAGGATTAATAAGAAGTGAAGGTATACAGGAGGAGATATGACCTCTTAGCAGTCCTCCATGCATGGTAGAAATATATCTCTGTCTAGATTTGTCCCTGAATTTTAGGAGATTCAGGTTGTAGGTAGTCTGTGAAAGAGACATATATTTTGCAGACTTCATCTAAATATCCACTATGGGTTAAGTTAGTTCAAAGGCACCTGAAAGGGGCTGAGCACCTGAATTTCAGAGTCAAGATTTAAAGGGAAAGGTGGGAGTTTTATTAGACCAACTATAAAGTTATTTTGAGCGAAGTTAAAGGAAGATGCACCTTCTGTCCCTGCTGAAATCAACAGTAGCTGGCCGTGTTCTGCTTCTCAAAAGCAGAGCAGATCGTTGCAGAATGAGACGCACACTTTCAGAGAAGAGATGCTTTAGGGCAAGTGCTTCCCAGTCTAAGGCCTGTGGGCAATATGTTGCTCTTAAGATCCTTTCTATTGGTAAGTGGGGGAGCAGGGGGGAAGGGAAATGCTTCTAGTAAAGTAAATTACTCTTGTAGCAGGATACATTTTACCCAGAGTTCCAAAAAGATGCAGTTCCCCCCATATTTAATTTTTCTGCTTTTGATATGCAGAAAATAACCAATGTTTATCTCAATTTACTTTGCCTCCTTGATATTCAGTTTACACGTCCTCAAGAGTGTAAAAATAGGAGAGAAATCTGTGATGTTGGTCAGTGCTGTTGGTTATCATTTTCTACATGGGAGGTGCGTCAGTCTCGGTTGGTGGTGAGATCAGAATGAGTGGGTTGTACTTGGCGTCAGGCTTTCCCTTCTTAGGGCTTTGGCAGAAATTGTTCTCCACTCTACATTAAGTCCACGTGCCCAGTTTATCTTTTTTGAGTGTGTGGAAAAGGTGTGGTGATGTACCTTACTGACACAAAAGATGGGAAGTTGACATCATGTTTACTGTGGCCTTGAGCGTGTACAGAGACTTACTGAGGAGCACCTGATGTGCAGTAACTTACCATCAGTTGACAAGTTTTCAGTATGTCAATTTTATTTCCTTTTTCCCCCAAATGCTTCCTATGCTATTCACATAACCTCCCAACACAGAGCATTTAGGAAGGCCATCGGTTTTCAAAAAGCAGTTATGAGATCTGTCTGTGACTTTCTATCCAGAATGGTATACGCAAAGGAATGTCACAATAATAAAGGAAAATTACTGCTTACTGCAATTGACCCTCTTAAATTTAAGAACACTTTATTTTTCCTTGGCCATTGTTGTGAACCGAAAAAAAAAAACCCCACCAAATTTCCAAAACTTCTAATCTGAAGTCATATCTAGAAGCCATACAGTATTGCTAAGTAACCAAAAATAGGTTATTTGTTAATCACAAACAGGTGATTAGTGCAGAAAATTTCAAAGACAAAGTTGAAAGCACATAATGTACTTTTTTCTGTTATCCCATGTTTGTTCATGATTTCCC
The DNA here is from genome assembly GCF_000700745.2 of Antrostomus carolinensis. NCBI lineage: Eukaryota > Metazoa > Chordata > Aves > Caprimulgiformes > Caprimulgidae > Antrostomus > Antrostomus carolinensis. The sequence goes on from NW_010303169.1 coordinate 87,931, forward strand.
ACTTTACTGTTTTGATGCCTATATTGCATATACTTTAAAATGAAATAATCATCCCTAGAATAGAATTTATCTCTTCAGTAACACTTTTTGTCTGCACATCCTAAAGCTCTTTACTAAAGCAGTGTCAGTATCCCTGTGTAACTTATCAGGAAATGAAAGCACTGAGGCACTGGACTGGCTGTACATCAGGCGTGTGGTTGTCAGGACAAGAAATAGGATCTCCTGTGTTACAGGAGAATATTGCTTTTTTTTTATTATTTATAGGATAAAGCCCCAGTTATAATTTACACACTTCAAACTATTTAACCATCCAGGCAAAAAGAAAGAAACTAAAATAGAACAAACAGGCCAATTTTCTTTTTTTTTTCCCTTTTAGGATTCCAAAAAGGTATAGGATATGCAAAATTTTGTTTGTTGGATTTTTATGGTATTTGTTTCTTTCTTTTCTTTTTTCCTTTTTTTTTTTTTCCTGCACACGAGTCAGTTTTTAAGCCAGCAAGGTCAAACTGTTGTGAACTGAAATTTTGCCAAGTATCATCGATTTTGATTGCTCATATAGTAAACCATGGTGGTTTCAATTTGAGTTTTATCATTTATTTTCAAATTTTCTTGCATGTGAAGGTTGAAACAAAACAAGAGAGTATGAAAAAACTGGCAGAAAGAGTGATTGGGGAATAAAAATACCCAAGCCTCACTCAACTTTATCGTATACCTTTCTGTTGGATAAAGTACAAGCAGTGTGCAAGTGAATCAAAAGTATTCAGCAGAGAATTCTGTGTTCTTAGTTCATGTCTTGAAAGAAATGAAGAGAGAGAGTGTGTTATGACAACTCTGTCAGGCAGTGACTGATTTTTAACTTTATTTTTTTACATTTTATTTTATTATTTTACTATATTTGAATTGAGACTTTCATATCTACTTTCCTATGAAAACCAGTTTCTCAAAGAGTTGACTTGACTTGTCTAACGCTGGGCTGAAATGAGAAACCTGTGCTTGGCTTGTGGCTAATACATCACATAGTGCTGAGATGACGCTCCTGTCCAGCTGGAAATATTCAGTTTGTTGTTCATCCATCGCCATCAGGATGTGTCATGGGGGTTGGCCTGTTTGTTCTATTTTAGTTTCTTTCTTTTTGCCTGGATGGTTAAATAGTTTGAAGTGCATAAATGATAACTGGGGCTTTATCCTAATACATACATCTGTCTGTGCAATGTTTTTATCAGTAACGCTCTTTTAGGGGGAGTAGAGGAGAATGTACCTCATTCTGAATCATAGTCCAGCTTCCACTGGCTTTGCATCCTGCTTCCTTTTCTTCTCCAGACTATCATACTTTTTTTTTCTCTTTCTTCAGGGGTTCGCTTGCCATATTTGTTTTCCAGTTTAGTAATACAGATTATTACTGATGCTATTTAGGAGACTGTGGTATTTGATAGATTAATCATAAATCTGAGATTATTGTGGGCTCAGGCTTGGTTCTGAGGGTGATGTACTGTTTGGCATTAGGAAAATCACTTAACAGTGCACTCCAAAAGGTAAAAAGGTGTGTTAGTTAACATAAGAATATATTAAAGTTAATTTATGATGAGATGCTAATTGAAGATGTGTCAGTTTATAGGGTTTTTTTATGTTTTGGGGTGGGAGGAAATGTAAGATAAGTGCTAGGTATGATTCTAGGGTTAGCTCATATCATTAACATGGTACCACTGGTAAAAGCTCCTTAGTCTTCACTGTAATTTTTTCATGTGTTAACTACCATTCATGAACAATAACCATGTAACTCTTTATGAAGTTATGATTATGAAGATATGAACAACTTCTGTGAAATATAGTTTTCCTGTTGTAAACTAGATACGGTACTTCATAACTCAGTTGTGGTTTTAGAATTTAGACTTATATATTTATTCATGTGTATATATGATACTTATAATATATAAAATTTTTGGCAGAGAAGAAAAAAGATACAATTTTCTTGATGTGAAAGCCTCTGTGGAATTTGCTACAGAGAGAATTGGTTGGTGGATTTTTTTTACTTTTTAATTTTAACTATCTCTGTTTCATTATCTTTATTTTGTTCATTTTCATGAAACACATTTTTCAGAAGAATGAAAATGATTACTTTTAATTTTATGCAAAAGCAAGATAGCGAACTTATATAATTTGATTCCCAAACTTATATCCTCTGCTAAGTTTTGATGAGAAAAGAGAAAATTTACAGCAAAAGTAGATGAGTGATTTCCCCTACGATGTAAATATTGAAAAATCTCTACTTCTGGAGAGTTCTCTATGAGATATTGACATTAATAGTTTGAGTAATGTCCTGCATGTATTCACTAGTTGGGCAATACCAGATGAAGGAAGCAGGGCACGTTGCATCCTGAGTAAGAAAGTAGAAGGAAAAAAAAATACTGTGCAAATTATAAATGTGTGGCATGTGCCAAATTTATGTGAGAGATGAGTTTAAATATATTATCGATCGCTAGCGTAGATCCATAATTTAGAACATTGTATAGAATTAGTATGTTGGCAAAAGTGTAAATGATTAAATACTTCCAGCAGTCTGTAGATGTATGACATAAGAAAACTTCACTGGTAATCTTTTTGACCTTTTACTTTACTAATTCTGATATGCTTTAAACTTTTAGGCTGAGAGTTGATGTGTTTTCCTTACGCTTTTGAAAGCAGAGGTTAATATACTGCTCTGGTCCACTTAATTAGGAGCAAACCAGTTTTTGTTATGCTTCGTAATATTTCATAGCAATCCAACTGAAAGAGGATGAAAATTGTGGGTAAACATGGATAAATAAGGAAGTGATTAGATTATATGAAAATTGTTTAGATTCTGTTGGAAGTTTCTGTAATCTGCTAATGGCAGTAAGTACAGTCTAATTATTAATGCCAAAAAAGGAGGCTGAACATGGAAGGGAGGGAATTTTTCTACTTGTTACCACTTATGATTTTCTAAAAACTATCCATATGGGTCCACTTGGTCTGGACTTATAGGCAAGTTGATCTCTAGCCAGATGCTCCATCTCCTTGAGCTCACACCTCTCTCTAGATCTCTAATGTTCCCCCAAAGACTACTTTTTTTTTTTTTTAACTCTCTAATTTAGATTTGGCAGTTGAAACATGATGGCGATTGAATGTTTTGAGAACGAGCAATAAATAAAGCTTTAAAACTTCCATTGTTTTGTCTCTCAGTTGCTGTGCTATGCAGTTGCATAAGCATCCGTAGGCTAACGTAGTGGAAATCAGATTGGATTACATCTGCTGAGGTCACATTTTGGTTAAGATTTCTTTCCTTCCCCCCCCCTCCCCGCCCCTTTCTTTTTCTTTTCCTCCAAAGCCCTAGCTATCCTCATTTGTGTCATAAATAGAGAAATATAAAGGAGGAGTGCTTTATTTTATGAGACAATGTCCAACAAGGAATTGGTTGAATGAAGAAGGTAGAGTTTGGCTAATCTGAACATAGTTGTAATGAAACATGATTTCTTTCCACCTACCCCCCCCATATGAATACCATGTAATCCTCCTTTCTTCTTCCACCATGGTGACCTGCTGTTGTGCCTCTGCCTGCTGAATGTTTGATCTTCATGTCATATGGCTCTTTCAAACTGTGCCAGCCCCACTGTGCCAGCCCCAGTAAGCAAATGGGATTTGTGCCTCTTTTGTTAAAGCAATCTAACAAAGTAAAAAACCACTAGATTGTGGGAAAGCATAGGGTATCTCTATCGTGGCAGCATGCTCTCCACCCTCCTGCAGAGCTTTGAAGGCACCGAAGGAGAGAGTGTGGTTTTTCTTGACCGCAGGTAGCGATGGTAGTTGGGTCACAGACTCATTTCCAACGTCCTGATACTGGGATTGTAACAATCATGGGAGTTGCTTGCACAAGATGTGGACGTTATGTTGTGCATGTGGAAGACTGGAGGTTTTCTGGTTGGTTGTTGTTTCTTCCACTCTTGTGTGAAGTGGAGGTTGGCTATGTAGACATTCAAAAGTTGCAAAATGCTGAGATGATGTAAGTCTGCAAAACAATACGCACAAACCAGTGTTCAACTAAAACCAGATCACAAAACTAGGCATGTGCTAAATAATCCATACTCTGCCAAGTAATCTCCAAACTGTGTTTATCTGTAGATTCACATGAAGAAACTCTGAAATACTCCTTAAAAAATACCTGGTAAAACTGCATTTTTTCTGTTTCATACTCAACTTCAGAACTGTGCATCATCAGGTTCCTTCTTCCTTAGTATTCTCTAGAATATTATATTGTGCTTATTCAAAAGTTAAACATTAAGTATTGTTGCTTTATTGTTAAAAGTTTGGATCATTTTCCAAAATATTTGAACTCTACAAAGTTTGCAAAACCATACTGGAAATTTCATAACATACTTTCTTGTAAAGTTTCTGACCTTTTCTTCTGATTTCACTGTAACAACCATACTTGCAGTATTCTGGGAATTTTCTTTCTTGTTCTATTTAGAAGCAGGAAATGCATGCTAATTTTAAAGGGAAGAGGGAATGATTATGTTTTCTGAAATTCTAGAAACAGTTCAAATCAAGGTTTGACTGAGAATTTTTGCTTTCCTTTTTTTCTTAATTTCCTTTTAGGAGTTGTCTAGTTCATTTGCAACACAGCTTGATGTTGGAGCAAATAATGGAAGCAGGGGAATGCAAACTGTCCTATAATAGAGGGAGGATGGGTTGAATATGTGCTATTGCGTTCTCCTATGCATTGTGCAGGCAAATACAGCCTCCACACTTCCCACCCTTTCTATTTCTGAGCAGATACTACCTAAGGAATGAATTGAGTGTTCCTTATACTTTGCTTTGTTCCTTCTTCAGCCAGCGTTGCCACTACTTTCACGGCTGTGTTCTTCTAGAAAATGTTGGTTTTTTGATTGTGCCACCTATTCTGCTTTTAGCTGCTGTGGACCCCAGAGTGGTCTGAGCCTCTTAAGGTTAATGATATTATACAGCTACAAAGCCTATTAGAAACTGAAACTGCTTTGAGTGAAAAAAGTAGAAATTTGGGGTTTTTTTTTTCCTGATGAGAAAGCCATTGGCAAAAGAAGTGACAGTAAAGCTTCAGAAGTGTTTCATTCCATTGTGCCATGTGGATGCTTTTATTCTCAAAGGCAGCCATTCTGTGGTTTCCCTTTCAAAGGGACTAAGTGAAACAATATAAAGATGCACTGCTCGAAGTAAGCGTGTCTGCAGAGGGAGCTACTGTTCAATAATTGTTGGGTGGTTTTTTGTGCCAGTTACTGACCTTTTTTCTCAAGCCTTAAATCTTCATTAGCATACAATGCTCCATCTTTGTTTGGAACACGTTTTCATTTCATATTTCTTTGTCATGGTGTAGATCTGACCCCAGGAGATTTTTCCACCTATGGACCTGACTTGTGTTTCAGTAGCACTATCAACTGGTGGTGACCAAGTGAATCAGGTGAGGGCTTCAGCAGTGTCAGTGAAGGACATCTGGTCATCTACACGTCACAAGACTGTTAACTTTTAAGTGCTGAAATACTAGGGATGAGGTGCAGGGTAAGAAAACAACAGGACAGATAACTGTGAAACATCTGATATACTGTCAGGTTGAACTGACATTTCCTTTATTTCAGGACTAAAGGCGAATGGGAGGACCAGAGTTATCCCCAGTAGTTTTATTTATTGTCTTTGTGCTTGATTAATTATTTTAAGGAAAGAAAACTTCATTCTTCTAATAATTTCCAATGATTTCATATTCCAAAAGATTCTCCTCTGTATGTGGAAAAATTCTGGCAAATCAGTAAACCAATTAATTTTCATTTTGAGGTTTTAAAATTGCCCGGGAAAGATGGATTGATGGATATAGACTACCACTGTTGAACAGAAGATGAAGAAAAAAAAAGTTTAAAAGTGATCCCAGGCCTCAGGAAAGCTCCAACTAGACTGTCTGAACTCTGTGCACATAAATAATAAGCTTTTGTTAAAGCCCTAAGGCTGCTAGGTAAAAACTGCAAATCCTGATAAATTAGTTATAATATATAGTCTTCAGAATAGATGAGTACAGACTTGGAACTGAAACATTTTAGCAGTTCATTAGGCATTTTCTTTTTCTTGAATCCAGAGAAAAAGCACATCAGTCACAAAGAAATATATTATGAATATTTCATAAGATGTGTGAGAATTTTTTTCACCCTTTGGAAATGGCTTTGAAGAATGCTACTACCAGCCCTTACTTTGTTGGCTGCTGGACTCTATGCTATCCTGGCAGGACTTTTCTTTTTCTTACTGTATGCAGAATCTTCTACCTCCTTTTTTCTTAATTGAGAGTCTTCCAGTACAACACTAAGCAAAGCCACTAACATCTGCCACACTTTTTTTTTTTTTTGTTCTTTATCTTATCTTCTGTTGAGGAACAGATTGGTGCCTTAAAATAATGTACTATTTAATATTTTTACTTTTGGACATGTTTATCTCACTTTAGATGTAGCTCAGGGAGGTGAGGTCAAAGAAGTTTGTTTTTACATGTATTGGAAAGTGGTGAAAAGGACTGGAGTGTTTAGGTCTGCAGAGTAACTATTTAGCTTCCACTGATTGACACTCTTGCAAACTTCGATTTGTAGCTCTAATTCTCTGTGTCTCGTATCCCCGTTAGTTCCAGGTCGAATAGAGCTGAATGCTGCTTCGTCCAAGAAGTCAGTACAGATATAGATCTTGGGACAATCTAGAGCAATAGAAACCCATGGCTTTTGTGTTACAGACACAAGATGAGGAAAAGTGGCATAAATAAATATACTTCAAAATCTCGTTTAGATACTGCTTTAGTCTGATAGAAATGATGATGAGATGGGAAGCTGACTCAACAGCCAGCTGTTTGGAGGTGGTTCTGCTTCTCTAAATGCCAGTGCAGTTTTTACAGCAAACTTGACATAGCAAGTGCCAAGGTTTCTCATCCACTTTTTAACTGGTTGTAGTGGGTCTGTCATACTTCTGTTACCATCATATAGAAACTCATCCTGGAAACACTTTGTGTTTGGCGTGTTATGTGTTATGCTGCCAAAATCTCATGGCCTGTCATCTCTTTTCTGCCTAAATGAAAGGAGTCATTTAGGAGTCAGAAAGGAGATTGTAAAATTACCCTTTTGTCCTCACCCTTCTACCCACAAGTTTATATGGCTACATGCTGTACAGCATCTGTCAAAGTTTGGCTTCGTATTTTAAAACTAATATTATTGATTTATTTGAAAAGATAGGAAGTGTGCTCCTTGGATGGATTTTTGAAAAATCTTGGGGGGTTTTTGTTTGTTTTGGGTTTTTGGTGTTCCCCTGACCTCGGTGCCTTTGAAACTGCTGCTTTCCATGTCAGAATTTTTCTCCAGGTAAAATGATAGTTCTGTTTTTGTGCCTTAAACTGAGTCTCTATATCTGCCCTCTGAAGGGTGAAGAAATTATGAAGTAAAGGTGGGGATAAAAGAAAATCTAGTTGCGATTTCATTCAAAGCCACGCAGTATGGTATGTTGTGCTAACAGTCAGTGGCCTCAAAGTAGCTGTTTTTAATGGCACAGTAATACAAATTAGCTCTACTGGCAGGTGTGACACAGCAACTCATGCTGTGTATGATGTGAAAAACTAGAAAATGCCTTCTAACAGGTGAGGAGATGGCCTGTTGTGGTCTTCTGAAGCAGCTGAATTTCAGCAGACTTGTTTTATATTCTATACTGTATAAATAGTGTGTATTATAAAATATGTTTATATTGTGGTCCCGAAAAGTTCTTTTCTGAAATACCAAGTATCACCCCTTCCAGTCCATCTCATAAAATATTGATTTTTCTGCTTTATTTTACATGAAACCTTTTCAGCTCTGACTTTGATCTATGTCTGACAAATTACAACAGGCAATCTGAGAGTTTGAATGATGGGCAGTAGGTTAGGAGCTGAGAAAGAAGTAGCATTCCAAACATAGAGATTAAAGGGAAGAGTCAGGAGAATGGGGGAAGAGGTATTCCCTGCAAATTTTGTTGGCTCCATCATAAATATTTTGCCAGTGCAATAAAAGTGTCTTCTATGGGTTTAAGAGTGGGTCTCAAAACAAGACCTCCTTCTAGAGGAGAGGTGGCTACTGCAAAACTTTATCACAAGCCTCTTGCAGCTCAAGAGTAAGTGCGGAGTGGCCTATAATGCTAAAAATTTCTGTCTTCTTTAAATGCTGTGCTGTTGTCAGTTAGCTGAATTTATAGTATTGGAAACTACAGCTGTTCTAGTCTATTGCTTCCTTTACTAAAACTTGTATATTGAAATAATTGTTTCAGTTAAACTAAGATTGGTTTATGATAATATGACTGCATAAAGGCAAATAATTACTATATTTTAAAAATAATAATAATAAAAAAAGAATAATAAAAAATTCTTCTTGTCCCTTGTGTCCTAGAGGCAGGAACAAAAGCGCTTTAAATTCTTTTTATTTAAGTAGCATAGAGACTGAACCATGTTTACCTGTTTGTTTAAAGTTAATTTTGCAAGCATTATGGCTATATCCGCAAACCGTCCGTGTTTGCCTTTTCAGAATGTGATTATTGCTCATAAAAGCCATTTTAATTGAATGCTTATGTCATGAATGGCTTGTAGCATGCTTAAAACTACATGCCTCTATTTATATGACTATAGTTTATTTTTTAGAGCTCCCTGTGTAACAATACTGGGAAATTACTAAAGGTTTTTTTGCTGTTCAGCTGTGTGATTTTAAAAGATATTGCTGTTATATTGGACTATTGGCATTGTTGCTTAGGAATAAAAACTGCAGAAAATTACCCCTTCCCCCTTTCGAACAAAGAGACATCTAAAAAGGGCACAAAAGGAAACACGCAATTCAAATAATCTCCTTGCTGTATCTGAGATTAACTTGGACACAGATGTTTCAATTTATAGTTTGATCTGGCGTAATATATACATTTAACAAAATCCTGTTTTGTATTGCTTCTATAAACACTAAGGTCTGATAAAAGCGTGTTGGCTTTTCTGCCATCTACTTGAATCAGAAACCTCTGGGCCAGTGCTTAGAAAGCAGGAATATGACATTGAGACCTAAATTAACTCTTTCAGCATTTGGCCATGAATTTTCTCAGCCTTTTCCCTGCCTTTCAGAAGGCAAATCCATTTGTGGTTTGCTCGATTCAAGTTGTTGTGGATAATTATTAGACTTTGTTCTTGCTGTATTTAAAGATGAAATGATTCAACGCTGTTCATTACGGCTCATTTCCGGGCCACACTGTAGCCATTAAATTTCTGAGATATTATCTGAGAAATCACTGACATTATTCAAACACCGTGACTACAATGTTTCCCCCCCCTGCTATTTGCCAGGCGTTAACCCACCTGTCTGTAAAGGGAAATGGCTTTGGCATGATCAGAATCTTTATGGAAGGTCATGAACAATCAGTCTTTGTCCTTTTTTTTTGCCAAAAACAGTTTCTCCTTTATCTGCAAACAGTGTTATCTAAAAAATTAATTGCTTCCTCTGAATCACAGATATCACTCAGAGATCAGCTGGTTTTTATATCCCAAAGGTGAAGTTATCTCATTTCTGATTGTGTGTGTCCCAGCAAATTTTGGTTGCAAGAAGTGATATCAGGTTTACTCTAGAAAATAATTAGCAGCTGCTTTACTGTTTCCTGCTAATTATCCTAATGAAGCAAGGCACAATATCCAGAAAGGTACCTGACAGCCAGGCATTCGGTTCTGAGAATGCAGAGGATCACATCCATCCACTTGAGGTTATCTTCACGGTTTAGTTAGCACCTGCAATAAGGAGGTAAATATTGCTGTGTAAGGAGGTTTTTATATGTTTTGGTAAATATATGCTTGTCCACATCCTGCCTTTCCGTTATTTCTAGTTGCAAAACTTAATCTTGCAAGCTTCTAACTCTGTGCAGATCTGTTGATCTCAGTAGCTATTACATTTGGTAGTAAATGCAGAATTGTTCCCCTATTCCCTCAGCTAGGATATGATCATGGCCTTTGTGAAAGTTTAAGCAGAAGTCATACTTCTGAAGGGAAGTGAGGAAAACAACAAATCAGTAACTAATAAAAGAATTATCATAGACTTTACTGAAAGATTAAAAATTTGGATCTGTAAGGTACAGATTCATGGAGTGATGTAAAACCATACTTGCTTAGATATGTTACTGGGTCTGAGAAGTGGAATGAAAGAAGGAAAGTGTCTCCTATGCTGCTTTGCAAAATACAGAAGTACTACTTTAGTAGTACTCCATTACATTTCTATGAAGCTTGGTTGAAAGGCAAAATTTAGGGTAGAAAGCCCCACAACAACTTACTTGTGTATTTGTCAGGCATGGGTTTACTGCGTGACCTCCTCTAAAACCCCATCAGCCTTCTGAACCTGCCAGCCTGATGCTGGCAGCAGCCCAAACGCACTCAGTTTGGGGTTTTGGAGAAGGGTAGATGTTGGTAGTCTTACTGTGTTGCTTGGAGGGCTTGCAGGACAGTAGTCCCTCTGTCCCCCTTCCCCACCCATTTGTTCTGCCAAAGTCTAGATCCAGCTGTGGACGTGTGCAACTGGTGTGATTGGGCCAGGCCCTGGGCTTGACGAGCCATTGAATTAACAGCTGTGCTGACAGCCAGCAGCATGCCTGGCAAGCTGATCATGAGAAGGAAGGGCTTTGCAGGCTGGGACTGGAGGAGATGGTCTTAGAAGTGCCAGGAAATTTATTATTATTTTTTTTTAATAAATTTTGCTGATTTTTTTCTATGTATCCTTTGAAAAATGAGGGTGGCCTTATATTTGAAGTCACCTTATATTTGGGCCAGTACGGTAGTTCTGGCTAAATCTGTGAGAACGGCCAGAGTCTACAAGGGTATAAACCACAATGAGGTGGAGAAGAAAGCATTCAAAATTTGTTTTGGCAGAAATTGGTTAATTAAGTCTGTTTAGCATTACACAAGACCTTAACTTGGCCAACTTACTATCTTTGTTAAATATGTGGCTTCCCAGGAGTAAATCTGGATGAAATGTCTTAGTATTTTTTAACTCATTTTTTCATAGGGAAAACATAAAAATTGTGCAATTGCATATATTGGACCAAAGAAATATATAAGTTTGTGTTTTCCCATGAAACTCTCTTTTCCAGAAAGAAGGAAATCTACAGATAGAGTTGTTAGGTTTGGGTCCTATATTGAGGAAAATGGCAGTATTTTGTTTGTTATGCCCCATCACCCCCAAAACTGGACCACAGATTCCAACAGCAAAAGCTGAGTGGTTTTATTAATGATAATGTTTTAAGAATATATCAAGAACAAGAAGTCAAGACCCTCTTCAGTGTTTCAAACAGATGATTTGGGACAAATACCACTCATATTCTTCTTAGCTTTAGCAGCTTTTGCTAGACCTAGGTTAGCTAATATGCCTTCAGCTATTAGTCAGATGATTGAAATAAATTTATTGAGGTTCATGTCAGTATTTTCTGACTGTAGAAAAATCTTTCTTGGAGGACGAGTATGATCTTGGGAAGCCAAATGGGCTAAAAGTGTGTATGGAAGATGTTAGAGATACAGGAGAATGGGCTTAGAGACGTGCTAATTTTCTTCTCAACAGTTTATTGTGTAGCTTACCTTTAGCACACAGTAGACTCAAGTAGGTTCAAGGCCTATTCTTCTTCACAAATATAGGAATAAATTAATGAAAATCTAAAAATATTTTACATTTAAAGGAAATTAGTGGTACAAGGGGAAGTTAAGAACCGTTTTCTGTCTTGGCGATAATTTATAAAAATAATTTAGTCAACTCTGAGTTCATTTTTTGTTTTTAAATTCTCTCTGTTAAACATAGAGACACACTCGATGTGAATAAACAAACAAGAAAAAGTGGTTTTGAAGTAGTCTGTGAGCTTTTCAAGGTGGAGAGTATAATGAAGAGGTTATCAGAAAGTAAGTCAGCTTAAAAGACCTGGGGCACAATTCCTCTGGCCTGTCTTGTTCCTATGGCTATGCCAAGAGACTGAAGAGCTGTACTTTATGCCAGCTCTGGATTTTTGTAGTATAAAGGAAAGTCTTTAGTTGTAAAATTTTCAGTTTGCAGGTCTGTGGCAGTCACATGTTTTTTTCCCTTTGCACTCTTCATCACATTGCCTCACTCTGAGTTGCATTATGGGCCAAAAAAGCTCAAATTTTGGGTATGATTCTTACAAGCAAAAGATGATAAAGAAAGCAAGCGGTGCTACTGATTAATATGGTCGAGCTTTTATTGTTACCTTTTACAGTGAGTAGAAGTTCAAGTAGCTGTGCAGGTTTCTTTGTATTGTACATAAGCATCAATTATCAATCTGTTGCTGTCTTACTATAAAGCTGATCAAAGTCTTGGCCTAGGCTGTGCTCAGTTTGATTCAGCTTGGGAGACTTTGCCTATTCTAAGTTTTAGACTTCATTATTTAATTATTTATTTATTTATAATCAACATGATGTGATATAAGCACAGAATTCCATATGCAAATGAACAACTATTCTGGTAACGCTCACTCTTGGTTGCGAATGTAAAGGTAATGAATGGCTGCTGTAGTCTCTTTCCCATCTGGATTTAACAGTCCATTTCTCTTTCCTTTTCCAAAATGTGCTGCTATCTAAGAGCTTATTTAACAAGTTTTTTTCCTGTGGTAATTAATGAAACACTCTCTGTACTATATGTCTGTGGAGCTTTTTGAATTGTCATTATGTTGCCACACTTAGGACAACAGCTTGAGTTAAAGCCAAAGATAGCTTTGAATCATTTGGTATCAAGGTACTAATGAGCTCTGCAGACATTTCAAATACAATTTTTTCCTTCTTCAGCCAGGTGTGGCTTAATCCACTCTATTTTTCCCATAAGCGGTATGATGTCCAATATATAACTTTCTCCTCATACTGCGAAGAATGTTTGCAAAAAGTTCAAGTCATGCTTTTTGCAACACAGAAGAGACTTTGTCGATCTCTCTTTTCCTGATGTTAGATTACCATCCTTTTCCACCCTGAAATGTGATGGCCTGACAAAAAGTTTTCCTCAAAATCACAGATTGTGAACTATACTAGTTTGTATATTCTATTAAAAACTGTTTATGTATCAAAGTAAAAAAAAATCCACTATTTCCACAGGGTTTATACTCAAGGATCATTTTTCTAATTCCTAGCTGCAACAATGCGAACAAATTACATTCAGATTCCAATGAAAGAAATTGAGTTTAATACTGTAGTAAACGCATTGAAGTAATTACAAATGAATTTATCAGGAATTCATTCCTCTTGATCGATGTGCTAAGTGGAAGCATATAGGACATTAAAAGAATTTTGTGTAAATCTTGATATTATTTGCTGCTGCTTTTTAGGGCATGTGTACGTGTTCTGCTATTGATTTGTTTGCAGCCACAGTTAAACTGTAAGATTTCTGGCTGGTAAAATTCTTGCACACACATCATGGGAGTTCTGTGCTTTGCTCCAGCTCCAGGAGAAGGGTGCCAGCTTTTGCCTCAGTATTTCTGACTCATTCCACAAAACGTAATCTTGTCAGTGCCCAACTGCCAGAAAGTGTCAGCTCTGCTATTTAAAGCAGTTAGTAAGGTTTTTTCCAAAACAATTTCTATACATTGAATGTTATTTAAATTATTAGTTCACTATGTCCTTTGTAGCCCATTCATTTTCTTTAGAAAACTTTCTAGTTACTAGGTTGGCTTCTCGAAGATGTTACCCAAACTCATGCTATGGCTTTGTTTGCCATAGTGTGGCTGTGCTATGACATTCATCATGGCACATGCTCCAAGGGGAGTTGGAATTTGTAATTCAGATTTTCTCTTGTGGAAGTCTATAGGTTTTACGTCAGACCAAACACATGAACTTCCACTGGTCATCTTGGTATAAACATGTAATTCCACAGAGCACCTGCATCTGCTAAAAGTACCTAATTTAAGCACACAAGGCAACAAAACCTTTGATATTCAGTAAAGAGGATGGCTGTCCCTCGGATATTTCCTCAGATGTGTTTCCTTTAGAATTGTCATTTTGAAGGGTTAAATGTAGCAGAGAAATTTCTTTTCATTCCTTCCCTACCAGCCAAGGTGTCCATCCAAAATGACAAATTGTTTGTTAAAAGGATTGCATATACAAGTCAGTACCTTCAGAGCACTGAAAATCTTAAATACCTCCATAATCAAGAAATACTGTTATTTTTTTTTAATCAGCTACCTGTCTTGAATGAAAGGAATTCCCACTCAAGGAAAAATAACCTCACATCAGGATTATTTTGTGTTACTGACATAATTTGTAGTTTTTTTCCATAGATACAAGGTTCATGTCTTGGAATTCAAGGTGAGGTGTTTTTGTGTAGTTCTGGTTCCTATTGTCAGCGATAATTCCACTGATAACAGAATAGCATACCCTTTCTTTGGGTGGGGAAACATATTTGTGTTTCACTAGAAATGTTTGGTTAACAGAAGCACAAGAAACTAAACCACAAAATCTAAAAAGGGAAGTTTAAATGTATTTTTTATAGGAGCGGATCTGTAATAAAAACAATAAAATCCAGTGTTTAAGCTTTATAGAAATAATTTAATGACCAGCTGCAGCAATAAACACCTTTCCGTTTTGATTGGGTCTTAACTCCTCCATCCAGTGATTAATTGCTCCATGGAAGACAAACACATTACATTATACCTTAAGTATAACATCCTGTTTTAAAGATTCCACTAGTACAGTTTAAATGTTTTTGTACCTATTCAGACTTTAAAAGGATATTTCAAGGATCCTCCATTTATCATTACTTCTTGCATATATTCAGGGCTAAGGCAATAACTGGCCAGTATTTCTTTTTCTCATATTCAACTTTGGCCTTGCTTGCATTTGTATTCCTCTTTGATAAAAAGTAATGTATCATTGTGGTGTCACAACTTGTTTTTGTTGGAAACACCATGGAAAGTACAGGATATGAAGATTATATTTTATTTTAATTGTGGGAAAAATTGGAAGTTTTAAATAAAGTTCTGGAGCTGGTTCCTATGCAGGATGGAGGATGCATTAATGTATTAAAGCCATGCTTACTGCAGATCACAGAACAGCCACTAAGACGGTGATTTAGAAATATTTTGGATATAGACTAGATTGTATCTGATGATCGAAGAGGGAAATAATGACTGTAAAAAAATCTCTAATTCATCCACTCTTCCTCTTCTTACACAATTAGGCTTCCTTTCTTGAGAAGGCCTGAAAAAGGGACTGAATACAACACTAACAAAAAGAAATCTGTGCCACAGCAAAGGCCGTATCTATATCAGAAGCATGAACTTAATTTGGTTTTTGAATTCCATTTTATTTCACTTTGTGTTGTAACCTCCATTTGAGAGCATTATCTTGAGTTTCACTACAGAGTCACAGAAGAGTTGAGGTTGAAAGGGACCTCTTGAGGTCATCTGATCCAACCCCCATGCTCTAGGGTCACCCAGAGCCAATTTCCCAGGACAATGTCCACCTGGATTTTGAATATCTCAATCCAAGATGGGAGATTCTACAACGTGTTCCAATGCTCAGTCACCCTCACAGTAAAAAAAGTGTTGATGTTCAGGCAGCACCTCTTGTTTGTGCCCATTGTCTCTTGTCCTGCCACTGAAGAAAGCCTGGCTCCCTCTTCTTTATACTCTTCCTTCAGGTATTTATATACATTGATAAAATTCCCCCTGAAACTTGTGCTCTCCAGGCTCAACAGCTGCAGCACTCTCAGCCTCTTTTCCTTTGCTGGACTGTCTTCAATAGTTCCATATCAAGCTTGTTCTGGGGATTTTGTTTTATTTTATTTTGGATTAAAACATTTGTTCTGGGATGGTGCTTTTTCTGAAAAATCAGCACAATCTAGCACTCCTTTTAACGGTTTCTCTGATGAACCCATCCAGAGAAACAGTAGATTATTGACTGGGAATGGGGGCAGAGGCAAGTTCAGGACCATTCCTTCCTTGTAGTCATCTGTGGCTCTGAATACTGTTGACAAAATACATTCCTTGGCTAGTCTTTGCTTGCTTGCTGTGTTTTCCCATAGTCACCTGAGAGCCCAGAGCAAGTGGAACTTGACAGAAATATTTAAGAACTCAGAAAAATGAGGCACTAATATAAAAATCCAGAGCAGCTGGGTGACAGGATCCTACTGGAAGGGAAAGGTGCCAACTTGTAAGATCTCTAGAGAAATCTAGAGCTTAAGGGGAGTGTTTAGTCACTATCCAGTACCAGCAAGCTGCATATAGTTACCTTGACCACTGGGAGAAATGGGTCACACCGAGATATATCTCTCATTTTGTGATCTGAAAGACTTGATGGACCTAATTTAAATTTCAGCTAGGTTAAATAAACTATGTTAAGGCTTGTATAGTAAAGCTAAATTAAAATTAAAATCAAATTCTTTATGCCTTGAGGTACAAGATTTTTAGAGCCAAAGATGTAACATTAGGCTGAGTAATTTTTATCTCCGGACTTCAAAAACTTGTGTAATTCTACAGTTGTTAGCACCCACTAACACAGGTGGTGTGATTTGTCTGCTTTATCAGGAAGAGCCAATTAAGCAGTACAAACATGAATTGAGATATTTAATTAAAGTACTCATCTAGGTATTCAAATAGAAAAACCTCAGTCAGACATTTAAATCATGTTAAAGACAATGGGCCAAATTATTTCTTGTTTCTCTTGTACTTGGTGACAAATCTGGCCCAATTTGAGTCAAGTAGTACAATAGCAAACTACTCGGTTTTAGTACTTCACAAGGGAATAGCTGTCAGACATTCAGCTACTTCTTAAAAAGTACACACTCCTTGTTGTTAGCAGCTGTTTATTGGTTCCCATCAGAAGTGCAAGACTACTTGAGTTTTCTGAAATAAGGAGCCGCAAAGTGAAACAATCAGTTAAAGCAGTGGAAAAATATAGTTTAAATATGCATACAAAAATATGGGAAAACAATCAGAAATACAGTACAGCTGATGGAAGTTCAGCAAGAGAAAATTATTTGAAGTCGTAAACAAAAATAATTTGAAGACAGAATATCAGGTAAAAACCTATTCATTCCAACTTTCCTTTTTTTTGGTAGAAGTGTGTTTAGATATTCTTTAGGTACAATTTTTGCTCTTGATTTGAGAGATGAAATAGGAAAATATGGTAGCTTTTTATGGTGATAAGGACAAATTTTATTTGAAACTTTTACTATATGATAGCCTGTAGATATCTTTATGCTTCTCTATTTTCCATAGTGATCAAAGCAACAAAGCAAATCTAAAACTGTGTGTGTGCAATCTCAACATATAATGTACTTAATCATCTGAATCCATGTAGGTAGGGATCAGCAAGACATACGTGGGACAACAGGCATAGTAAGTGGTGCTCCATGTGTCGGTTCATTCTCTCACTGCCTTATTATTTAGTGCTTGGTGTTCTAGGTGTGAAATAGTGTGTTTATGCAGTTTGTATACCATTCAGAAAACAATTCACTGAGTTCTAATTTACATTGGAATTACTATTTGCACAAATGATCCTGCAGGATACATTATCCTCTGTCAAAGAAAGGGTTAAAATGGGTTTTTCATGCTCTGGTTTCATCAGTGTTAGAGTTTATATGTTAGATCCTGGACCTTTGGAAACATAATTTGTTTTGCAGACTCTTCCTTGAAAGTGTTCTCTGTTTTAGTCTGGTTGATTTTTATATCTTTCCTATTTCAATATAGTCATAATGTTAAAAATCAGCTAGTTTCAAATAAAATGAAAAAAATGAGGCCTGTTTTAGAATTTCAATCATTATAGAGAAGTTTTTAGATTTAAGATGTGCATGTTTTACTTACACTATTAATATGTTGATCTTTGTTATTCTTTTTTTGGATGCTAGTCATGTTTTTGCCTGATACTTTTCAGACAGAATATCAAGACCAATAGACTGTTGACAATTATTTTTTTTTTAAGTTGAAGTATTTCAGTAGTTCAAATTCCTATAGACATGTCTGAACTTACATCCATTGATTAATTCTGTACGAGGTTATGGTGGAATCATGTACTTAACAGTATGCAACGATAGGCGTGCAAAAATGATTGTAGCTTTAGAACTGATATGAAAAAAACTGCTGAAAATAAATACTCATTGCACCAACGTTTCTTTTAAGTAGTGCGTGGAAAAGATGAAAATATAAATTGTCAGCAGTCAATTCTGAGAGCTTTCAGAATAACTTCTATTTGTCCGTTTTAATATCAGCAGCTAAAGTAAATATAATGTAAATATGTCAAGCCTGAATGTGACCCAGCCAGTTGCCTGCCCCTAAAGCAGCTGGTGAAGTCCCTGAAGCAGCTGGTCCAGTCCCTGAGGCTTTCCAAGGAATTCTCAGGAGGCTAGGAGGGGAAAATAAAAATAAAAAGAAAATTCTCCTATTGCAGTCCCTAGCTTCTAGGGAAGTAGGGGCAGAAAAAAAACCCCACATACCTAAAGATGACTTCTGATTTTGTCCAGGAATGTGGGTGTCCTTTTCCCTCCACTATTTATTTACATTCAGTAAAAGTCAGATGTAGCCTAGGACGTGGGCCAGTAACTGCTGTCTTGGAGAATACTCTTAGTCCATCCCATCTGATGGTTTAGAGGAAGACAACCCCCTCTCCTCCTTCATTCCCTTCATAACGCACCTGGCCAGTTGTGCAATGCTCACCAATGAACAGCTGCTAACAATGAGGAAATTGTGCTCATAAGAAGTAGCTCAGGATCTGATGGTTATTCTCTGGGGAGAAATTGAAGCACCAGGGACTTGTTTCTTGCCAGGATGCTTTTTCTTTTTTTCTTTTTTTTTATCCCCTTGAAAAAGTTGTCTCTGTGTTGAATTAAACACTTTTATCTTCTCTGTTTATGACTTTGTGAAGCTGGTTTCTTTAGAGGAACTCCATTTCCCCATCATTTCCTCTTCCCCTCCTCCTTTTCCTTCTCCTGCTCCCTCCATGCACAATCCATCTGGGAGGATTAAGGATTTTACAGCTGAGAAATAGCTCGGCACTGGAATAGCTATTTATAGTGTGATCAGTAACTTTTCCTAGTGGTAATGTTTGTCTGCATTAGCATTATCAATTTACGTGTAGGTGAATACGTGGATGTGAATTAATGCATGGGGTATATTTTAAAGAAAGTGTGTGCATGAAGTAAGTATCTAGTATATCCTCTCAAGACATTCCCATTTAATGAGTGTCCTTCCTACAAACATCTTGTAGTACTTTAGAGAAGAGAAGGAAAAAAAAAAGGGGGGGGGGGAAAAGGCACACCAAAAAAAAAACCCAACACAAAACCAAACAGGATATGAAAATTCAGTGCCAAAGAGGCAAGTCTTTAGGCGTGATTGAAACTTAGCTAATAACATAAAGAACTTCATCTATGAAGGGGAAGTCAGTTCTTTGGGCTTGGGAACAAAAGCAGAAACATCTAAACTCTGATGTTGTTTTAATTTAAGAAAGTTTGCCATCCTTCACAGCCTGAGTTAGGCATATGCTTCTGGGAGAGCAGTCAAAGAAATCCATATAAATAATGAATGTAGTGATTCTTTTTTCTTTTGTAGCTATGAAATTCTTGCATCGACTCATGTCTTCATTCTGGTAAAATCCTTTAAGTGTAAACAAATTTAACTCAGAGTGGCTAGACAGGAGTTTCATAAATAACTAGCAGCACTTATACGGCTCTATGTAAAAGTTGCCTTTTTTTTTTTTTTTTTTACAGCTTCACTTGATTCAGATGCTATCAAGGGACATATAGCCATCACTATTAATTTATAAACTCATTATTTTAGTACATATTTCTCTACAGGCCTTCCTGTTGCATCAGGAGAACAATCCAACTGGAATACTCACAGTTTTATTTTTCACGTTAAAATAATTCTTACCCAGTTATTACACTTCTGTACTGGCATAAGAAAGTTAAAACTGTTTCTGGCTTGGAAGTATGTTTGTTAGAATATAAATACATGTGTATGCTGTTCTGTATGAAAATATACAAAAAAATGTCTTAATCTGCTGTAGTTGAAAGTTTTCATGAATGGATAGAAAACAAGTGATCATGCATAACTCATCAATCTATTTA
The DNA here is from genome assembly GCF_000700745.2 of Antrostomus carolinensis. Classification (NCBI taxonomy): domain Eukaryota; kingdom Metazoa; phylum Chordata; class Aves; order Caprimulgiformes; family Caprimulgidae; genus Antrostomus; species Antrostomus carolinensis. Next base: position 108,015 of record NW_010303169.1, read on the forward strand.
CTAGTGGTCATGGTATTTGGTAGGAAATCTACTAGGATCACTTTAAATACAACTCATTTTCTCTGTTCTTCAATTTGAAATAGCTTACAGAAAGTTGAAAAAAACTGAAAGTAGAATTGCCTCTCTTCTTATCTCATTTTACAATGAGGAAGAAAGGAGAATACTTGGACCGATGCTCTGAACCTAGTCACTGAGGTACCATTAAATGGAAGTCATCCGAGCGGGCAGTATTTGCTGAAGGTCTTGATATTGTGCTCTACAGATTGGATTTCACCAAATTTGTTCCTGTGACTTGTGAACCTGCACGTAGCCAGTCCTGAAATAACTGCAAACACTTTACTCAGAACCTTGCGCTGAATCTGAGATTTTTAGTCATAATTATGACCACCAGATCATATCTGAAAGTGTTCCTTACAAAAACCAGACTTTTTTGGAACACCTCCAGCTGCCTTCAAAATTGAAATTTCTGATCAGATCAGCAGAATCCATGAGTATCTTGCTGTGACCAAGGAAGCAAAAACTAAAACACGAGTACCCCAAGCCTATCTCTGTTGGTTTGGGCCTGTCACAGAGAAAGCATCTGAAGCCTTGAGGAAGTTCTGGCCTACCACATAGCTGTTGAGAAGTAGTGAAAGCCATCTGGCCTTCATAATAACTGAAATAATCTATGTCAGCTTCAGAGAAGGCAGCATTCCATCATTCCTAGGCATGCAATAGTCTAGCCAGTTTTGGAGAAATATACATTTCATACCAATGCCCTCATAAATTATACCCATGCTTCTCCTGTCCCGTCTCATGGTCCGTTTCTTTTAGTGAGATTACCGAGTAGCTGATGGCAATCGTCTCATGGTCCGTTTCTTTGTTTTAGTGAGATTACCGAGTAGCTGATGGCAACTCATTCTCTGTAGTACCTTGATTCTCTTAAAACATGTGTTCTGTGAGGTGACAGAAATGATGTGAACTCTGGATGAGATACAAACGCTCAAGTTCTGGTTGCTAGATTTCACTTCAGCCTTTGGCAGATTTCAATACAGTGTGCACGTATGGCCTCTGCAAGATTGAAACACAACATAACTTTATTTAGGGAGGTATAACATAGCATTAAATACAACATAAATTTATTTAGGGAGGTATAACATAGCATTTCAAAGGCTGTGCCCTTGACCTCACCTGGATATCTTTTTTGCTCAAAGGCTGTGCCCTTGACCTCACCTGGATATCTTTTTTGCCTCTTTGTTACCCAGGATTTCCCAGAACAGCTGAACTCCACAGAAATGATGCTGCACTATTCAAGCTTGCACTGGGAATTAGATATAATGTATTTTAATTAAAACATTATTTATTAATGATAATAAGTATAAATTTTAATGATTTTAATGTATATTAGTAATTCCAGACAAGATTTTTCCATTAGGTGTGTTAGATATAATGTATTTTCATTAAAATATTATTTATTAATGATAATAAGTATCAATTTTAATGATTTTAATGTATATCAGTAATTCCAGACAAGATTTTTCCATTAGGTGGAAGCTGCACATCTCATCTGACTCCACTGAGATAGGTAGAAATACTCTGAAATTCTTCAATCAGAATCCACTCTGCAAATTCCACTAGCTACTGAGGCAAATGCAGCTGGTATTTTTATACTGATAATGCTAATACATTAGATGACTTTATCTGCTGCCTGATATATATATATCTATATCTATATCTATATCTATATATATATATAAAATTTTTTTTTATAATAATTTTACTTTGCTTTCTGCCATAGGAGAGCAAGAAACATTTTAATGAGAAAGAAAGTAAGTTTTTGTGACTTTAGTAAGAGAGATGGGATTATTTTGCAAACAAACCACTGTTTAAATAATTTTTAGGCACTTTAGGACACCTGACATGGTCAACATTCATACTGAAGGATTAATCTCAGGATTGTAATTATTTGATAAACCTATGTTAATTTCCAAATTTTCCTGCATGGAGAAAGGAAGTAATTTAGTCTTATCAAATAACAGCCAGCCCTCCCTTTGCGTAAGTCATGATTTTCATGTTGATGTGGTGTTTTTCAAACGTATGAGCCATCTTTGTTTTCTACATTCCTCCTTGTAGATTTTTTTAATTTCAAGGTTCATTCCTATTACCATTTAGTTGCTGTACTAGTCTTTCTGATCTTAATTTCCTCAAGGGCTCTTGTTAAATATATATTAGGGTTGGGCATATTTTTTTTATGCCCTATAGAGGGGCATATTCAAGCTTTTACATATTCAAGCTCATGAGTTTAAATTGCTCATACCATCAGACCCACTGAAGTCAAGGAGACCACTTGGATCAATAGAGGCGTGCAAAATCAACTCTCAAACATCCCAAGGTATGAAATCTAATCTTGTTAGCACAAATCTGTTTGAGACTTAATGAGAGAACCTCCATGCATCTGTTCAATCTCTGGAGCTTTTACATAATTTCTCTGAATTAAGTTAATATGATCCACACTTCCCCCCCCCATCTCTCTTTTGAATTATGGGAGAGTTTAGGATTTTACTTATGATATATTTAAAAGATCAATCCACAACAAGTCTGAAAGAAGTACATTGTACAGTATGCTTCAGAGTATTTGGGAAAATAAACAAATCTATTTGGATATAATTATTTAAACAACCTAGTTTCTTCCAGAATTGATGCTGAATTTTCACAAGTGACAAGAAGACACTACTTCCTTTGAAATAGCTCTATTCTTGCAATTCAGAATGTTGGCTCCTCCAGTTGAGGACTTGGGTTCACCGCTGTCTGGTTGCAATACAGTATTGAAATAGCCTTTTTGATATTACCATGGTTTTGAGAAGTTTTGACCTTTGTGGAAGATGACAGACCTCAAAGAAGGCTATTTATTTGGGCAGAGATTTTCCAAACCCCAATTGTCCAGATTATCTCCTTAATATGAGTGTAGAAACTTCAGTAATTGCTGAGTTTGTTAGAGACCGGAATGCTTGGAGATACATCAGCATCCCTGAAAAATTCAGATTATGAATAAGTTAGGATAAAAATCTTTGTCTTTCTCTTCATTTAAGATGATTTGAAAGGAATGTAATTAAAGATGTCACCTTTAGTTTGCTTGAAGCACTACAACTTCAGGGATAGATGTCAGGGGCTAACTTTTCTAGCCCTGTCAATATTAGGAGTAAAATTTCTATTGACTTTTTACTCAATGGGCTTTATTTTTAGTCACTTGAAGTTTGCTTCATTTTAAAATACAGTTAAGTAAAGCACCTGCCTAAAATAAATATTACCCTGCAGTCTTGGGAACAAAGTACAGCTCTGTTTTCTCACTGAATTAGAACCAAAGGTGGAAAATAACTTGTCTGTCTTGTTCCATAGTCCAACCTATCAACATAAACAAATGTTAAACTGATGTTTATACATACACGCTATATTCTTATCAGTGATCTGGTAATACTGTTTGTAAAGTAGGAGATAAGATGTACCCATTATACAAACCAAATGTATCCGTATTGCTACTCAACTAAAAGCAGGGCAAAGACAATAATCAAAAAATTGCATCACCACCAAAAAAATACTCCTCTGGAATGCTTCGAGAGTCTGTGGAGCAATGGTGAAGTCATAATGATGTTTTTTTTGTTTGTTTTTTAAATAATTAAAGCAGAACAACATAAAACCCACACACTGCTAATGAAAGACTATAAACTATAAACCTCCCTTCATTTGTGTTTGTAAAGGAAAAATTGGCAGTATTGATGGAAGGATGGAATACCTGAGGTTTCTACTAAACTTTGTCATCAAGTGATATGATCATGCACTCACAATCTTTCTTTTGTCACTGCAAAGTCTCAGGACTCATTACAACTTTCTCTTGAGGTCTGTTTCAGCTCAGCATTTGCTCTGTGTTTTAATTCAGGTGCATGTTGAGGAATAAACCATCACTGAGCAGGTTTGAGATACCAATCTGGCAACAGTTTACCTCCTTTCTCGTTATTCTCCTGTCATTTTGTTATGATGTGTTTTTAAGAACATCCAGCTTTTATTTTCAGGAAAACCATTTCCTCGTGCAAAGTAGAACATGCGTGCCTGATTTATTTCTCATTTCAGCTGCAAATCTGTTGATTTTTACTTAGAAGAGTTAATGTTTTGGGGTTTTTTTTCTTTTAATTTTTTTTTCCACCCCTATCTGCATTACAGGCCTGACTGTGACTGGCATTCAGAGCAGTACACAAGAAACGAAGGGAGGGCTGGAAGGGAAAAAGGAATTTTATTCCTTTTTAACACCATGTATGGGATCCAGCTGTAAGTTTAGACCTTGCTGCTCATAGACAGTCCTTCAGAGGGAAGCATTCACCATACTCCACTATTCCTTTTTCATGCAAGAAATACCCAATCACTTAGTCTACACTCTCCATTTAACCCAATATGAAAGGGATTGCATACTGTGGTTGATTATTGTGGCAGAGGATTGGATTTAATGGTGTAGAAGTCCCTTCACTGTTCTGTTAACAACTGGGTTTTTTTGATAAGATAGTGACATACGTGCTGAGAAAAGTCTTCTGCTTTGTATAACCAACATGTTCACCTACTGCAATATTCACTGCTTTTACATGTTGTAGTGAGCACTCTGCTTGTTTTATCTTCTTCCAGCCTCCATCAGATGTGTTATTTTTAGGCTGCTTAAATTTCATAGTGGGAGAGTGAGTTCTTGAGGGCCTGTTCCCAGATGGAGATTTTTTTTTTTACCATAAAATTCTTAAGCTTGCTGGTGACTTGGTGTTTTTCAGGGAAATGAAAAAGTGTTCTCAATTCTTCATGAGCAAAGTTTGTGCAACAGGGGTTACCACCTGCATATCCATCTACTAGACTCATCAGTAGTAACTCACCTTTAAAAATTGTCTTTGCAGGGCAAAATGGAATCACTTTTAAAGGAGATCATAGGATTCTAATCTTTTTAGCTAAAGTATACTGAGGGTTTTTTTGTTTTGTTTTGGTTTTTTTATTTTTAAGTCTATAATTACATAATATCTGTGTCTGCAAATTTTGTGGTTTGTTTAACGGATGTATACGCAGTCATGGTTCCTATTTGTTTTTTGAGATTACAAGACTTGCAAGTCATTGAACTGCACAGAAACTTTTACTGGGATGCCAATGTTAAATCATTGATATAAAGACCGTGTTGTTCAGTGTGATCATTTTAGCTGTATGGGCAGAGCAAGCAAGTAGTGTCAAAAAATTCTATTAAGTAATAGAAGCTCTAACTGCTACATCACTCCTGATCTGTAAGCACTGGAAGCTTGTATGTGTGGGCTGTTCTTGAAGGGTAAGGAATGGAGCTGGAGTGAATAGGAGGAGAAAGTAAATAAGTTATTTGTTTGTATTTTTTTCCCTCTGTCATCCCCTCTTGTTCAGTGTCATAGGGAAATTTCAGGTCGTACTGCTTAAAGATGATACCAAGTGGTTGCAGGAGACCAAATGGAGTTGTTAATGCCATGGAGCGGTGACAGGTCAGTCAGTGACACAGCCAGAGCGTGTATGAACACGGCATTTAACTGTTTAATAAATGGCCGTGGGGACTTGGAAAAACTAACTGGGTCTTGTCTTCTTAAATATGAGTATAGATGACTTTTGCAGCCTGGTGTAGGCTGCCTCTGTATTGTTAGAAGTACCCAGGCTAGGTTTTTTAATGGGTTCTGGTTTCTCTTTGCAATATGGCTTTGCCCATGGTGTGCAGCTTCAGGTGGCTGAACATAGCCAGTCTCTTCAGTGTGCAGGGGTTTACTGCTCAGGTCTCAGGTCGGTGTATGTACCAGTATTCTCCAAAACACTTCAGAAGTGGAAACTTTTCTGGATTATCTGTTTCAAAGAATGGGCTGAAATTTCTCTCCCAGCTATTGTTTACTTCTTAGAGGAATGCTTGGTTTCCAGCTGTTGGGGATGCTCTCCTTGCCATAAAGAGAATCTGAGTGGATAGGATCAGTTTTTACAACTTTTTAGAAGTATAAACATGCGAAAAGGAAGGAGGCAAATTTATTTCTGTGGCTAAAGAATTAAGTCAAATATCTTCTAACATCTTATAGCAACAGAATTTGTTACACCTGAGAGTGTTTATGGGTTTAGTTCCCCTTAATGTTTGAACCTGACCTGATTTCTTATGTTTCTTTTTAAGCAATATTTTATATTCCTTTTTTAAGAGAGGTAGACCTGAACCAAAGCTGTAGATTCCACCATTTCCTGTGTTTGTTTTTTGGGGTTTTTTTTTTGGTTTTGTTTTGGTTTGGTTTGGGTTTTTTTTTTCCAGAAACCAAATCTCAACCTGAATTTTACAAATATCCTTATATCCTAAAGTTGCACTGTTTGTGCAATACATGGATTTTATTAGTTGTCTCCTGTAGTCTGTCAAGTCTAATAATTGTTTTGCTTTTCTTTCTATTGTTATACTTCTTATTTCTATACGTCAAGGACACTGGGGTTTTATCCAGTTTCAGTAAACAAAAGAAAATTGCTGAGAGTTGAAATGCAGACAGAACTGGATCCAAGTAAGCCATTATTGTACGCTTAGAGGTCTTTTGTTTACTTCAGGGCTAATGGGGCAGAATGTTAGCTCTTCAAATGTGAATTTCTTGGGGACCTTTTGAAATTGGCACTTGCTTTGGCAAAGCAACACGTGAGATGAGTTTGAAAACAAACAATAACTAGATCTGGGACATGTCACTAGGTATGACAAACTTTCTGGATATTTTTCCAGAATCTGACAGGCAGGCAGGCCAGGAACCTGCGAGGACACATCATTCCTTTCTGTCTTTGTCTTCCTCCTAGTTACATCTCATTAAAGATTATTTTTATACCAAGAGGTTTCAGAGGTTTAACTGTGTAGTCCGACTTCAAAATTATTCTGCCAATGTATGCTTAGTTGTCATTTGTGTGTGTATTCAATCCCAGATTGCCAGACTGCAGAATTACTGTTGCAAGGAAGCAGTTGAAGCTCATCTCTGCATCAGCACTGGTGGCACCTCGCTCACATGTGGCTGCCTAAGTGACCTTCCTGTCCCCTCTTTTCCTCCCACTCAGTTTGGCCAAGGCCTGGAAGCTGACAGAATCCTCTCTGGAAGCCAACAGAATCCTCCTGGATCCCTGTGGGATGCCCAGCTTCCCCCCTAACCCACCTGCTCCCCTTGGAGCTACTCTGACTTTCGAGTCCTGACTTTGAAGGCTGGTCTGGGTAGTCACGTAACATGAATTAAATTCCACATCCCTCTCTCCATCCGGCTTTCCCTTTGTAGCATGGTCATCAGGCTAAAAAGCAACATATAATTAAAATTCTTCTTTGAGTCGGTCTCTAAAATCACATTTCTCACTCAACCCCCTGGTATGTTCCTTCAAGACAGAGAGCATAGGAAATTCTACTTAATAGGTTAAAGTTCTATTTTCTTTCATTTCTTGCTACTAAGAAATAAAAGCACAAACTGACATTCTGTTCAGTAGCTAGAAACACTTTTGACACCTTTATTTCAAGCAAGACTGCATAAAAAGTAAAACATCATGCAGATCATTCAACACTGAATTTGTAACAAAATTCGGAATAGTATCTTACTCTTTGCAGGCTTCCTTTTGATAGCTTTTTGGAGGATTCAATATTGTGATATTTCAAAGACATTTAAAGACACAGGCAATAATTTGTGTTGGCACGAGAATACAATTAAAATGATCATACATTGGCAAATAGGTGAATATTAGATTGCATAGAGGTAAGAATTTGCCATTCAAAGGCATTCAGAATTTTTAATGTTAATGTTTACCAGCAGGTATTCTATTGTGAGGATTCAAATTACAGCAATTTTTCTCTTCACATTGTATTACCGGTCTGAGATGAAAATGATCCAGAATTTAAAATAAAATTTGTTTTGTTCTGCTTCAGCCTCCCAATAATCAGCTGATTTGTGATCACATATTTTTTCCTGTGTGGTTACCCCAAAGCTGCATTCATGGAATAACTTTAGAACTCTGTGCTTGTCTGTCAGGGTATGGATGTATTTCATTTACTGAGTGATGTGCTGTGATACTGGAGGCATGTGGAATCATAGATCTGTGGCAACTTGGGGCTTGGCCCTTTATATTGTCTGTAACAAGCCAAACACTGAAAACCTACTGTCATATAAGTACAGCAATATAAAAAGCATCAAACATTTATTTCCTGGCTGGTTTTTGTAAGGGCCAAGTATATATATGTAGCTACAGCCCTTTTTCCTGGGGTCAGTTATTGGATAAAATCTTTAGTGTCTCCAAGAGATGGCTGATGTTTTTTAAGAAAAGCTTTAAATATCACTACTTACTGCTGTGAAAGACTTACTAATACACTCATCACTACTTTGGTCTTTGGGGAACTATTCATATGGGGTTATTTGAACAGTGTCAAATTTTCATGAATAATACATGCATTCATTTTGAATGGAAGGTGCTCTCTGGCACACTCCCAAAGCACGAAACATGTCAAAACTATCTTCGTTTATTTGCCGAGTCCCCAGAATCAGTGTTTAGAAGCGTTGCTTTGTTACTCCCTTGTACATTGTATTGTATGCTCTTGCAGTCCTTGACTGGGCAAAAAATATCAGTTAAGTAAGCAAGTTGTACAAACTTCAGGGTATCATCAAAGCACGGGGAGAACCAAGCGAGTGTTCAAACAAGAGTTGTACTCTGGACAAAATTCAAATACTCCATCAGCTCTATTCCTCTTGAGGCCAATAAATGTCATTTAAAAATGAATTGGTATTTGACACTTCTGGGAGTTGTCCTCCCTCTGAGTATATTCCAGTGCAGTGTGACCATTTAGGGCTGTTCTCATGTATGAATATGTTTGGCACTTGAAAAGGAGCTTTTATATTTGTATGGGTATTTATTAGTGGTTCTTTTTTCACATTACTTTGAGATTGATATCTGATATTAAATTAGGAAGCCATCTTAGGTGATTTCTTTCAAATCGAGTTGCAAAACGGTTGCAAATGCTGCTTTTTCACATTCTTACCCAGGTCACAGGTTATTCCTGTCACCATATCTTTCGATAGAAAAGGATCAGTAAGTCAGCCACTTGCTCATGTTGTGAGCTAAGAACACTTATGCCATTTCCCTTGTTGCTGAAAGAAATAAATCCTCCCTTGTTTCATGAAATTTGACTGCTTTTGCAGCTTTTAAATTTACCAAAAAAAAAAAAAAGCCTCTGGAGTTCTTCTGGGCAAAAGAGGAACTTTGATGGGATTTTGAAAGGATACAGTAATTTGTTCAACTTTCACAAGAAAAAGTCCATGTGCGTTTGTCCTGTAGGACAGAAGAATTTCTTAAATGCTGCAGTAGCTCTGCCAGGTGAAGTCTTCATTGGCCAATCTTGATCAAAAGGCAACACCTGGGAATGAGGCTCATTGCATATAAAGGCAGAAGCTCTATTCCATGTATGTACTTCAGAAAGGCCTTTTCTCTTTGACCAGCTTTTTCGGTTCCATTCTCAAATGTCTTTTTTCCAGCAGCATTGCTTGCCTGTGGTTTCTTGCCTGAGTTTCTTTTCCACTTGATTTCAAGCTCTTAGTCTGCAAATTGATGATCCATGATGAAACGTCTTCATGGTGGTGAATCATCTAATGCCCTGGTTGGTTGTTCTTTTTGTTTTGTTTGTTTTAAAAAGAAAAAAAGAAAAAAGAGAAACAGTAACTAGCGTCTGCCATGTTACAAGCTACAACTTCATTTTATATTTTCCAAAAGCACTTGGTAAGAGTACAGCCAGGCAGTACAGTAGATGCAAGTTGAAAAGTGTAAGAGTGAATGCAGTTCTGTAGAATTGTTGTCACCTACTGTCTGGTCTTCTGCTCTCTGTGTATTAGTGCACGTGCCAGTGTTCTGACCAGTCTTCCTCATAATTTTTTTCCTAATCGTGGTTCCATCTCCCAAGACTGTGGGGTTCTGCTGCTTGCCCTTTTTATTTTCTCTTTTCTCCGTGCATTGCCTACACAGTGATTATTTTTTAATATATATACAGCACCAATGTACATGAACTATTAGCTTTTTTTTGTTGAAGGCAATGGTGGCCATTCTTGCACGAAGTCAGACACAATTCTTACCATACTTGACCACATCTACTACTGACAGCCCAGTTCTGCTTTACTTTCTGATGTTGTCTAACACTATACGGCTCAAAAAATTCTGTTTAAAATAACGTGAGTTCTTAGCAAGGATCCTGCAGCCCATAGCCATGCTAAGTAGTATTCTGTTTCACAAGTGGTCCCTTTGAAGTCAGTCGAGTTACACATGCTTACATCATGTCTGAACTTGGTCCACTGTGTTTACAACATGCATATTTGATATTGCACAGTGGGTGTACATAACTTTTAAAATAATAAAATCTTTATTACTTTGAGGAGTGTGCACATTAAAGAACAGATTTTCATTTACATCAAGGCTCCTTATGCTCCTCTGGCTATGCAAAAGGCCTTAAAACTCACATAAATTCCACTAAAGACCAGCTGAAAATCCCTTTTCACAGCCAACATCGTGTAAAATGGTGCTGCATGTAAACCAAAAAGCGGCCCTTCTCAAAAATTTTTTTTTTTTTTTAAATTTCAAGGAAATATTTTTCACTACTTTGTGCAATAGAATCAATCACTGTATCTTTCTTCTTATTTTTAATGTACTGTATACCATCTTACATTAAGTCTTTTGTGATAGGCGGTTGAGTTTTTTAATCCTTGTGAGTTTTGAATCACATTAGCACTTTTTCTAGTTACCTGTATAGCACTGCTCATATAAACAACAAACAGGCTGCTTGTTCCTTGAATTAATTTGAAGAAATAAAAGCAAAAAGGATTAATCTAAATACGTAATGTCAATTGGAATCTGTTTTGTTTTGGGTTCCCAGTTTGGGAAAGGAATGTATTTCATAAAAATGTATTTTTGTAGAATGTAGAAGGTGGACTTTTAAGTCTAAACCTTTTCAAATCTATTTGTTCTTTGTTTTTAAAGCTCCACTTCCTGGTCCATCTGCATAAAAGGCGCTTAAGGGGCTACCAAAGTGATCTACTGAAGCTCTAGCTTCTGTAGGTAAAATAATAAACATCTAGAAATAGTATAAATGTATTAGTCCTTACCTGGTAAAGAAGTATCACTTTTTGAAGATGATCTTGTATTTGAAACACTGGACAAGAACTTGGGGGATCTGGATCCATTTCTCGACTGCAGCAAATTCCTTGTTTGACTCTTGGTAATTCACTTAGTCTCTGTACACCAACCTATCAGTCTGTCTCTCTACCTACCTGTTTATCCATCTGCATCGCAGAGGTGTTGTGAAGATAACGCCTCTTACACTTCCCATACAAAGGTCTGGCTCATATTGGTAAGGAACTGCTAGAGCAGGGGAAAATATTTTCTGCTACTGTCAATACTCCCCCCTGGCTTTTCATGTTAATCTTCCCACAAAAGAAAAAGACAATGGCTGTTGCAAATCTTAGGGAGAACCCATCTATATGAAATTAATGTGTATCTGTACAGTCACGTTTGAAGACACTTTAGTAGGGAGATTTCCTGTTTTGGCTTAGAATATTTTGTTTCTTTTGGACAAAAAGGGTATAGTATTTACCCAAGTACAGTTAGTTTACAGTTTTCCTATATGGTTCCTGAATGCATCCTTCTCATCTTCTTCCTTTTTCTTCTTAACCAGAAAAATAAGCAGTGTATTGGAAATTTTTCTTTATGTGCTGTAGGCTACACTTAAACATTGAGGTCTTGGTAATTTGTGTTTTTAATGGATAGAGGGTTTTCCTTTTGGGTCATTTTCACAGAGCAACTTAGGTTGTCCAAACATATTCTGAAATACGTTGGGGATTATGGTTTCAACACATGTGTGCCTAGGGCCAAAGTATGAGTAACACATGAAATTTTGTTCCATTCCATGAACAAACCACTGTTTTGTGGTGTAATACAAAACATATCTAAGCAGTTTAGATCACTATCAGGCATTACAACGTTAGGTTTTCTATTTATGTGACTACCCAAAGCTCATTAGAAGCTCATTTTGTAGCTCTAGGGAAGTAAGAATAAAAAGCAGTGAAAAATAGTACATTGTATTCTGTTCTAATTATACTCTATTTACTGTACTTACTAATATATATCAAGTGTATAATTTTATAGTTGCAGAGCCCGGCTTCCAACACTTGTGAAGTCCAGGATTGTTCATAGAACTGTTGCACGTACAGTTTAGCTGTGCAACTTTGGACAAACAAACTGTGCAAGGAGGCAGACTACTCATCACTGGTCCCACATGAGTATCCCTGAAGCAAAGTGTTTCCCAGTTCTTTTTCTCCACCTGCTCACAGGCCTACAAAGAAGGTGGCCATTGACAGGTTCAGAGGGATCATCAGGAGGGACCTGATGAATCTGAAATACCAAAAAGCATTTGCAAATGTACATGTTTGGATTCTGGGTGTGGATTTTGACTAATCAACACTACGATCTGACTGGCTGGGTGAGTTGTCTTAGAAAAATCACAGCAGTGCTCACCTTGGTCGTGCAGGTAGAGGTTTCATGTCTCCATCAGACTAAGCTGGTGCATGTCGAAGAAAACCTGATGTGTTGATGTATTAATGTATGAGAATGGGATAGGTAGTAGATCAGGGAGTGGGGGCAGGAAGCGTCCTTTGTAAAGGACAATATTTTTAATTGCTGCTTCTTGTCTTGTCAAGTTTTCCTTTTAAGCTACAGTTCTGTGGCTCTTTTGGCATATTGGTCTCAGCTTTTAATGAAAGGATGAATACGGAATACAGCCGTAGACAAGCAGTAAAACTTCTGCAGCTGAGAGCAGAGAGAGGGAAAATGAGTCCATTAGGTAATAGAAAAAACAAAGTTTTGGACAACATAGATAAAAAATAATTATAACCTTCACCTTCCCATGCTCTTACCCCTCACTGGAAATTACTTTCTGGAAGAAAAGGATACGTTGCATAAACCCAACCAAAAATAAGTGTTTACATTTTTTTGTAATGTAAAATTAATGAGCCATTCCCCCAATAGTAAAAAGCTTCTCCCAGGTGTGCATTAGTGGATTATAAGCACACTTGACAGGTGGATGAATACACAAGGCTGAAACACACCCAAGACATACACGGAATCATACACTCAGTCATGGCTTACACTATAAGAGAATATTTAACAGCAATCCAGTTTATATAGCACTTGGTTTAAAATAAGATGTGTAAGCTTGTTTTTTCTAATGGAACATGTGTTTTAAAAGCAAAACTGTGCATGAAAAAATTCCTTAAAATCCAAATAGCAGAGTCCCTTCTTCATGCTCTCAACGTAACTTATTACAGCAATAAAATGAAAGCACCGTGCAGTAGACTGAAAACAATATGCCTGCTCCAGAAAATAAATGTCTGTTTATTAGTCTGTCTTCTTGCGTATTTCGGTGCCCATACACCCACAAATAGCGAGAAGATGACACTAAATTAAACCACAGATATTTGTCCCTAAATTAAGGTAACTTTCACTTCTCTGCTCTCTTCTTATTTATTTTAATTAATGAGTACAAGCTCTGTTTTTCTTCATCTTTAGTCTTCTTTCAGGTTTGCTGTTATGCACCTTGTTATAAATTCCTTGGCTTCCAAGCAGAGTTTTATGGGCATGGAGCATTGTGTTTAAAAATAAAGATTCTGAACACCCATATGTTTTGAGGTACAATTCCTTTCCTCAGAGGGTATATAACACATAAAACAAAAAAGCCTATTTTATAATGGAAATCTGAAAACAATCAGGGAGCCTCTTGTTCAAAGTAACACCGGGTTTGCTTTAATTTTCAACAAATTCAATTTTCTTTAAAGTGCCGTTTATATGCCCATGTTGAATTATAATAGTTAGTCATAATTTATTGGGGATATTATTCCAGGAATTTTTCTGTCTTCTACCTTTGACCCTAGGGATGCAAAAGAAGGGGATAAAGAATGTATAGTGCAGTATGACACAATATACAATGCAAGAAAAGGAGCGTTGCAACAGAAAGCTTATCTAGAAGAGACACATCGATGCCTTTTAACTTTAAAAACCCCAGAACTTCCATAGTGTTTATGTACCATTAGGCTGCTATCTATTATTGATGGTTTTCCCTCTTTTTTTTTTTTTTCTATTGAGCTGTCTTCAAAGCCCCTGTATTTACTTGCATGATTCTAGGAGAGGGTCATTGTAGCACAGAAATTGAGCAATTGTGTCCCAATTCAAAGCTAGTAGTAACAAATGGAAAGTCTCTGCTGTGGCTTTTGGATGAAGGCAAGAATATTGTTTCTCTGCTAGTTCCTCTGTATAAGCTAAAGGCTTTGTGACAAGGTTTGGGATTTTCTTAATGCTTTTTGAGTCTTGAACTTTTTAAATCTTTTTGAGCCTTTTCAAGCAGAGCCCTGCCATTATTTTCTTGTAAACTTTCTGTTTAAGTCAAATTTTGCAAGACACTATTCGTGTTTTCAGGAAAACAGAATACATCAATAGCAATTTCCAAGACTAATAGTGTGTAAAGGTTGTATTGGGCTGTGTTTTTGTTGTTGTTGTTGTTGTTGTTGTTGTTGTTAATGCCCCTGCCTTCCTGTAGGATGAGATCTGACGTAGAACTGGAGGGAAAGTGATCCAAACCTCTCTGCATGCTTTATGTCTGGCATCAGGACTTTCCCCACGTCTTTGTAGTAAAGTCTCAAGGGGCACTGATTTAAATGAAGTGACGCATCTTCCTTCCTCAGTCTTCATCATGTGACTGGGAGTGAGAGTGCTGGATTCAGTGAAGTTGTAATCTCATCCCTGTAGTTAATCTTGGCCCTTCTGTAAGTGAGACTGAGCAGGCAGAGCTATTTTTACTCTTGTTTGGGGGATTTCTTTGCTCCTTAAGATTGATCAGATTGATATTTAATGAACATTTTACCAGACACAAAAGTGGGTTATTTGAGATCTGAGAAATATTTAAAAAACACTAAAAATAGCAAATTTGAAAGATTTGTACTAAAATACTTCTTAGCCTCATACAATGATTCAAGGGAAAACATATAGTATTGCTGGCTGTCAGTCCCTCTTTACAAGGCACTGTTGTAGAAAAGGCCACGAGCCCTGCGAGATGAGATTCTATTTTCTGTGGCCTCACAAAAATTTGACAATTCAATTTCTCTTTTCCTCTCTCCTCAAGTGGGAAATCCTTTGCCTAACCTTTACCTTTGTGCATGTAAGCCTTGCCATTTTCAGTTGCCAG
Organism: Antrostomus carolinensis; assembly: GCF_000700745.2. Lineage (NCBI taxonomy): Eukaryota > Metazoa > Chordata > Aves > Caprimulgiformes > Caprimulgidae > Antrostomus > Antrostomus carolinensis. The sequence goes on from NW_010303169.1 coordinate 123,268, forward strand.
AAACAGTAGTGCCAGGGCAGCTGATTTAGCAGTTTCATTCCCTCCGGGCCACCCAAAAGAGCAGTTTCTATTATACTGCAGTGTGTGAATTGGCCGTCAGCCTACAGTCAGGTGAACTCTGCTTCTAGATGTGCCTCTCCTATACTGCTGCCATCTTTCCAGTAACACATCATCACTCCCGGGCTGTTCCGATGATACAGCTTGTTTACAAATCGCTGGAGCAACGGAGCCCTTTGACAACGTGTTATTGCAATACATCATGAAAGACAACTATTCCGAGCTGGTTTTACTCCGAGGGTGCTTTCATCTTAAGCAGTACAGCTGATCTCAGGACTGCCTTAGGAAAATGTATAGAAAGATAAAATATTGTCTTCAGAATGACCCTTAAATGATGCAATTGTGTAGGCGCAGCGTCCGCCTTGCAGAGGACCTGTGCAGCAACTCTGTCTTTAACGAGATCTTTTCATACGACGCTTTGATCCTTCAGGATCCCCGAGCAACAATTATTTTGTCTTCCTTCTCGTTTTACAGCGTAACTGCAAAAAAATCACTGTTTGTTGAGAAGTATTCTTGTTTTGTTTTAATGATTAGGTGGCTTTTAAGATGTGGGCAGGAGCAGGCATGGAAACAAAGGGCGTTTGAGCTCTGAAGACGAGGAGCGTGGTAGCAAAGAAAACCGCTCTGGCACAGCGCACGGCGGTACAGGATAACGCTTTATGTAAGAGGATACAGACAACGCGGCAGGCAGTTGGCACCACGGGAGAGCACTTTATGTAACACGAGAGATAATCAGCATGTGGCTGGCATCACGGCTTAGTAACGCCTACAATGAGATGGGGAACAATTGCATTCCCTTCTCTCTTGCTCTCACAGAGGTTACTGAGGGGAAATCCCTTCTTCTCTCTCTGAATAGGCATGTGATATTAGATATATTTACTGGGAGAAGACAGGAGGGATCCAATTCTATTGTGCGAAGCTTTTTGTTTGGCTTAATTTATTTTCTAAAAACATGCCCTTTGCTCACTTGCTACTGTTGGGGGGGGACAGACTAAACAATTCAAAGCTTTCCTAAGAAAAAGAGTAACTTTTTAATCATTGCAGCAAGCAGTACTTTTTGGCAAAGCTATCATGCTACCAAGAGGCAATTTTAATAAAATAGTCCAGTGCTTCAGAAGCTCCCGAAGTAGTAGCAGTTTGAAGGAAATAAGGGGATATATTTCTTTCTCCGCTTCTCTTTTTTTTTAATCTTTGAAAGAAAACCACAGTGCCCCTTTGGTGCCTCTTAAGTGGGCACAACTGTTGATTTAAAAGAAAGACAAGCTGATCTTTATGGTTAAGCATTTCAGTCCAACACCCTCTTAAAAAACGAAGCACTTTAAGGTTTTGTTTAAGGTTGCTCATTCAAATCCAGTGGGACTGGAAAAGGTTGACTGTGGAAGGCTGATTTCCCCATACCAAAGTTTCTTTGGTAGGACTCCAAGAAGGCTTTGGGGCATCCTGCTTTCTGTCCACTCCTTGGCTTTTGTAGTATTTCCTCCTCGTCTAGTGAATAGATAAACTATTTTTGCTTGGCCTGACGGATGTTTTGCAATAGTTTTTATGCTGGTGTAAATTCATGTATGCCAGCGCCAAGGAAAGCAGAGCGAGTTATGCTGCAGTATCCATCATTTCTCATCACACCAATCATCTGTCTTATTGGGTGTCATGTTCTGATGGAGTCTTGTAATTCAGTGTGCCAGAAACTTTCAGATTAATTTGTACTGTGTGTAGTATTGTAGATTGCAGGCATAGGTTAGAAACAGGGAATCATTTCTAATTATCTCTGACTGATGGCTGTCACTGGATTACCATTTGGCGCGCGTGATTTTTAGGTCTGATTTCCAAAATCTGGAACGTGTGAACATGCAGTTTTACACAGGCAGGTACTCAAACATGTGCATTTACAAATTTACCAACTGAATATAAAGTTGGTAGATTCCTGCAATTACAGCATTAAGAATATTGGTTAAAATATGGAAGTATATAGTGCAATACCTCAATAATCCGTGGAATCATGGAAGAGTTGGGCTTGGAAGGGACCTTTCAAGGTCATCTAATCCAATGCCCCTGCAGTGAGCAGGGACATCTGCAACTAGATCAGGTTGCTCAGAGCCCCGTCCAACCTGACCTTGAATGTTTCCAGGGATGGGGCTTCTTCCACCTCTCTGGGCAACCTGGGCCAGGGTTTCACCAATTAAAAGTACGCAATACTGATTGTAGTGAAAGAAATGTATGAGTGCGTGCTTGAAGCACTGTTTGCACTGGTCGTTGTAAAAGTGCATGTTAAAGTATTGCGGTCAAAATTTGAATCAATAAAAATTGCTCATGTCAGTATATATATTACATATATGTAATATAATACTAATGCACACATGTGACTGAAACAAGTCTTGGAATATAAGATGAACTCAAAAGTGGCCAACTATAACTTCTTCGGTAGACTTTCCTGAGAAATTTTCCAAATGTCCCTAAAAATTGGGACCTATAGCTCCTTTGGGTAGAATGCAAATTCTCTTTAAATCAAAGTGAAGATTTCCATCGCTTGAATGAAATGTGGATTGTACTATAGGACTGAAATCCTTTCTTTTTCCCCTCCCTTCAATCTGGTTATGGGCTTTTATACCCCTCAATGTCCTCTAAACAGAGTATATATACATGCATGTAATTTATTGCACACAATAGACATGTTTATTTCTAAGGTCTTTATCAAAAAGGAGCCTCCATATGAGTAGCTCATTACCTTTTAATGGCTACAGGAGGGAAAAAATAACTTATTCTCAATGGCATGTATGCAGCTGACATTTCTAAAGAAAATTAACAGTAAAATTTTTCAGTCCATAATGAGGTCTGGTTTAGTCCTCCTCAAAAATTGATCTACAGATGATGTCATTGCCTAGTGAATGAACTATCCTGGTTTTAAATCCAGCTATGATTCTTTCATGAAGAATGCACTAGAGACAGAAAGAGCAAGCAAAATATATATTGTAAGTTTATTGCATTTCAGTTACTTATGACAATAGCTTGTCTCTCCCTCTACTGAGAAGGAAATTCCAATTCCTGCAGTGGGCTTCTGTCAAAGGGCTAATTAGGAAGTTCTCAGATATTCTGGCTTTTCTGGGAGAGCTATGGAGTATAGGACCATCACAGCAACCTGGTGAAAGTGTTTGGGCTGTGGATTTGTTCTGGACTTTTGCAAGGTGCACAGGATTTTCTCCTCTTTCAGTCCAGAAATTTTTAAATTAATGCATTTTCAGTATGGAATAACAGTAGACAAGAATAGCCAGTTCATTCCCAGATTTCAATAACGTAGCTCTGCCATCTCATATACCTCGCTTCCCTCTTGTTCTTCCTCTCCTTGTTTGTTTTTCTCATTTTTTTAAAAAATAGGTATTTAGAACACATTTTCTTGGCTACATAGAGATCTTGGTGGGAGTCAGCAAGGACTGGAAGAGTTGACATTTTATTTTCAACCTCTGTTCTAGTTTAAATCAGTTTTCTTTTTCTAACTTCAGAAAAATTATTTTCAATTTAATTTCCAAATTTCTGTTCATTCTAGTGGTGTAATGTCTGTAAATTGAAATCATGATGAAGACAGGCAAAAAGCACCATATATGGAAAGAATTTTCCTGTTTATGAAATAGGTACGTCTGTGCACATTTTGCTTGGACTTAAGTGTGAGATCTGTTTTACTTTCAATAGTTAAAACAAACTAAGTTGCTTTGGAAGTGTAGGAAAGATAGTACTCTGCAGGCCTTGGGTTATTCAAGGCAGCTATCCAGGGTTATTTCTGAATAAGACAATGTGGTTTTCTACCTGCAGCTAATGTATCAGCTAATCCATGGGCTGTTGTCGTCTTGAAGTGTGCAGTAAGAGTAACTATATATTGTTTTAATTATTTTTGTTGTTGTTGAACAAACCTTGGGGTTTCAGGCAAAGGGTTGGGTTCCCTTTTACTCAATGAAAAATGCTCACTAGATTTATAACTCCAAGGACCCCAGTGCTGAATCAGAAATAAAAATGTTCCAAAATGAAGGAGATGGTGAACTTTAAAGAACAGCAATCACGATGGATTTGTCTTAAAAAAAACTATAGCGAATGTTGTCTTCAAATTGGATGTGTTGTTGAAGTGTACTTGAAAATTTCCCCAAGTGTTTAGTTGTATAGGGCATTGTAACTTCATATAGACAGCAAGCAAAACACTTTTATATGAAAAGGTATTTGTTCATTTAGCTAGATGGCAGCTTATCCTAATTTTATTTCTAACCGTATCAATAGTGTGGATCTTACTTGAAAATTAAATAAATTACATCAAAGTAACTTAATGAAATTTTATTAGATTTATTTTTGTTATGACATACATTGACAAGTAAAAGGTGTAATTTTTTTTTTTCTCTTCAGTAACTGTTAGAAAACAGGGGCTAGTGGCAAGATATGTTCTTCTCTTCTATTGCTTCTTAACTGCTAAAGACTCAACTCATGTTCCTTCTGTCTATAGCTGGACTTCTGCAGTCCTACTCTTTACGATGTACATAAATGAGAGCACCAACTTTGTATTTGAGAGTTAATTAAAAATTCTTTTGATTGTGCAGATAAAAGGAAGCTCCGGAATACACCTTTTACAGCCTGTTGTCAGAGTTCTTCTACAGTCAATTGTAAAGGAAGCTGACCAAAAAATTAAAGGATGTGTTTCCAAGTGAAGTAGGTAAGCCTAGGTATTGGTGTCCTGGATGGAGCCTGTGAGAGAAGCTTATGTGTAACAGAGTTTTCTCTGAAGAACTAACAAGAGTGAAGTACAGTAAAATCTAGTTTCTTACAAAGTGATTGTCTGTTAGAAGGTGTGATCAGCATTAACCAAGAAAGTAGGTCCTTTCAGTTAGAATTGGCAGCTCTTTGGCTAATGAAGAACCAATTTCACAGCTCGCAGTAAGTAGGAATTTCTAGTTATTTCTTTTTCATTTTCAAGTGAAGGACGAAGTGTTAGTGCCAGCAGGATGTAAAGGTCTTTGTCTTGGTGCTAAGTCAACTTAGAAGCATGATGAGCAGCAATTGCATCTTAGGTTTTGGAGCCCTATTTTTTGATCTAAGAGGAAGTATCGAATTTAAGGTTTTGAAACCTTTTTTAAGTCCTTCAGCATTGTGCAGTGATTGAATGTTTTTAAGGAGCTTTCTGTTTTTAATCATGTGCAAATTTTGTCTCTGTTTTTGTCTCTTTAATCTGTGTGTTATTTTGTAGGAAACTCCTAAAATGCCATTGGCAGATAAACATTGTGTAAATAAAAGTATTATTTGTTTTTCCTCTAACTTATGATAATGATTAAGTTTTTAAGTTTTTAGAAACATGTTCACCCAACAGCTTTGGACAGAAAGAGCAGAATGCATTCTCTCTGCTGAGTCTGTTTGGTTTGTGCTTTTGTTGGTTGTGAATATTGCAGCTAAACAAGAAGCTGTTAAAACACTGTTAATCTGAGTTCATCATTTATGCAAACTCTTGACCAACCTAATGAATATTTATAATAAGCACTTCAAAACTTGAAGAATGCTTTTTAAATTGTTTTTATTTTCCTGTCAAATATACTTACATATTAGTCAAAGTGAGTAAGTCCAAAAACATGTGTACAGTATAAAAGATGTCCTGGGGCTTCTTTCCTTTATTGTACAAACGCCAAAACACTGTACAAATCTTTATGCTGCCGTGCTTACGTGACTTGCTGGTTTTTCCTCCTTTATTTGTAATTGTAGCACTGAAAAAATAACAATTTTTAATTTTTTTTCTTTTTCATCCAAATACTTTTTTCAGACACTCTAAGAAATATGAAATATGAGTACAAGCATTAGGGGAATCTTATGGCTGTGTAACAAAGAGTCTTAAAGGGTATGGAAGGCACTCATCCTTCTTAAATGGTGTTCACACAAATCTTTATGCTAGATCAAACTTTACTTGTCCTTCCACAGCCAGTGTACCTTTTGTATCATATCTGGGGCTAGTTTGAGGGAAAAAAAAATGCTTCTGCCTAATCCTGATATTGTTTCTGGAATATTTTCTTGATAAACTAGTACAAATGATCAAAGAGCTGTGGATTTCATTCTCTCTGTGTGAAATGGTAAGATCCTACTGCCTTCTCTGCTTTTTGTCCATTGTATTTATTGAGATTGAGAGCTCTTCAGAGCAGTGATTTTTTATTTAGAAGTATCTTAACTGTACCAAGCTCAAATATACTTTCAGTAGAAGCTACCAGATAGAACTAAAATTAATTTTTAAAAATAGCAACATAGAGTCCACACAGTAGAGAAAAGATTTATGAATCTGTAGAGTTTCCTCAACCCCCGATATGATTTCCCTAAAAGATACTGAGTTACATCTGTAAGTGCCTCAGAGCTCCATCATATGAAAACAGCGGTTTCTAACTGAGCTGACATTTGTAATGCTTAGTTATTTCTTGGAGAAAAAACATAGCAGTCATAGAAAAAGGAAATTATGCTTTATCCATACAAATACATCCTGAAGACTGCACTGTGGGTCTGTATTGCTGATACTTGTACTGCTGTGTTAATAATAATGCTTTTTCCTGAATGATGATGGTCCCTCTTTTCCCTTTCCACATTTAAAATGCAAGGTCAGAGACCAGGCTACACAAATCACTTTGGTTTTTAATCTTTGATAGCAGCATTATCAAGCTTTTGAAATGTGGATGCTGGTTGGGTGGAAGTAGGCAGATATGAGAACTGTGCAAGTAATTGCGGTGATTTCTGCAGCAGGGTTAGCGAGCTGGGATTGGGAGTCCCACACCTGCAGAATTCCAAGAGTCTCAGTTATTCATTGCTCTTTGAACCTTTGCTTTGGCTTTTTCCTTTAACTGTTTTAGTTCAACTGAAGGTACATTTCCAGTCTGTGGAAATGGACAGATGCTGCATGTATGACAGTGTGCTGCCAGAAATGGAAAAAACACAAAGAAAGGGCAGCCTTGGATGTTGTATCCAGCTGCCTGCTGTGATTTTTCCACTGAAGCACTAGAGGGATTAACCAAATTCACTGCCAGCTTTACATGAGCTGGGACAGGCTTGAAAATGGAGACTTTTACATTCTTCTGTCTACTCTACTTTTCCTACCCTCTTCCTTCCCCCTTTTTTTGGCATCCACTTTTACCACTGGCAGTGAAATTGCTCGGCTAACTTCAGGTTTGTTGTTACTCTCTTTCAGGTGAAGTGAAAGCTAGGGGTGAAAAGAAGATTTAAATGAAAAACACTGATTTCATTTGGCCCTGTAATACTTGTGTTCATGGGAGACCCTACAAAATGACTTGGCTAGCAGGAAGGTTTATTCTAATAGTGAACATTAAGAGTATAAAATGGTAAAACCAGAGAGATAAAGCCTTTAGTGGTGCTCTGGGTACAAGTGGATGAGTGAAGTACGTGTGCGGTATACTTCCAAATGAATTTCCCTGTTCTGTGTGCTAATGCAGAGGATAGGTAGGATCTGTGCCTACTTTCTCTTTCTTCAGATTTCTGGGGTTGGGAATCCAGGAATAAACTTGTATTTCTGAGAATAAATTATTGTGAACAGCATTTACACAGCTGTGTGGAAAGGGGGAAGCTTTTTGCTCACCTTCTTGCAGTTGTCCAGTGACAGTTTACAAACGTAGCTGCCAGAGAGTATCTCTGGATAATGAAGCGTGAGGAAGTAAATGTCTTTTTGTGTGTGAGGCACTGAGAATTATGCTCTTCAAATCAGGGAACTGACATGACAGAATATCTGTGTTTTGGTATAAAGTCACTAGCCCGTCCCAAATACCAATATTAGATTTGCTGTTTGTTCTTAAAGACAATTCTACAATTCTTGGGGTGGCTGGAGAGATTATTCAGCCAGTGATGAAGAACCCCAAACAACCTGTCTATTGTTACCAGATGCTTACTGAACAGAAAAGGAAGCTGTTTTTAAATTGTTATTCAGGTTTGTTTTTTTTTTTATTCATTTACCATGTTATGTGGTGGTGAAGAGTAATAGGTAGGGAAAAAATGACCAAATCTGGAATTCTAAGTTTTAAAAACTAAAAATAGTCTGAGGATTCGTATACAAGCGACATACATGCAGTTGTGCTGTTTCTCCATGCAGAGGTCTTCTTCACATGATTGCTCCTTTGAGAGCCTCCTTGGGACTGATGAGATACTGAAGCACAATACAAGGGAGAGAGTACCAATCTAATACTTACTAATATATATATAATTAGTCTAATACTAATATATATATATTAGACATTGATTTCCAAGAGGTTCTTGTCACAATCAGTAGTGGCAGCAGAGGCAGCAGCAAATCTGAATTCAAGTCCAGGTATTGCAAAAAGCCCTCGGTGGTTGGATCTCTATGTTAGTGAAGTTCATTGTACCCATCACTGCTTGTGGGATGAACTCCTGTGTGTGCTTTGCCAAATGGCAATGCATTTTTCTGAGAAACGGTGGTGAGAAGCATGGAAGTTGCAGTGAATGGAGACTGGATATTTGGAGCTTAGATTTTTGTACTCAATGTGTAATCTGCATTTCACTTGAATAACACAAGGTTTTCTGCCTGACTCTATCGGTATCCTACAGAGAACAAGTGTCTTCTAAAAATCTTACCAGGTTATTGCTAGAATGTAAGAATATAACCAAATCTTCCTCAATTCCAATACATTGCTCTGAGTATTGTGTGAACATTCCTTTTAAATGGCTCTTTTGTGTGTTGTCACATAATCACCCTATTGATTATCTATGTAGTTTTTCTACAAGTTGCATAGATAGTGTTACATATGGTGTAGTGAGAACAATTTAGGACTTTTTTTTTTAATCTCCTACAAATCATACAAAGTATTAGTAATATCAGACTAGTTTAGGTCAAACTAAAGATTCATTTAAGTTAATATTCTATTTTCGTGAATGCTCAGTGGGAGATTGTTTAGGCAAGGAGTAAAAGCAGCAGGTAGGTAGAGAATGATCCTTCATAGCTTCTCCTGGTAATAAAACCTCTTGGAGGCACAGTTATGCTTTGAGACTTTTTATGTTGGGGGATTGGGAGGGCAAAAGGACAAGTGAAAAGTATTCCCTGTGTAGATTTACAGTAAAATCTTTTACTATTGGTTGTCACTGCAAAAGCAGCGGCAGAGTCTTGGAGCCTCGGGGCAAGGCATGCTTGGTTCTGCCTTTGGGAAATCAGGACATTTTACAAAAACCACATTAATTTGGAAGTACTGACCTGGTGACCATTGCTGGTAATCTCCCATAAGCCTCTAGAGTACATCTTACAAGGAGTGGCTGAGGGAACTGGGGTTGTTGAGCCTGGAGAAAAGGAGGCTGAGGGGAGACCTTCTCGTTCTCTACAACTCCCTGAAAGGAGGGTGGAGAGAGGTGGGGGTGGGTCTGTTCAACCAAGGAACAAGTGACAGGACAAGAGGAAATGGCCTCAAGTTGCACCAAGGGCAGTTGAGGTTGAGTCTAAGGAAGAATTTCTTTGCTGAAAGGGTTCTGAGGCACTGGAAGGGGTTGCCCAGGGCAGTGGTGGAGTCCCCATCCCTGGAGGGATTGAAGAGTCATGTAGACATAGTGCTGAGGGACATGGGTTAGTCATAGGGGACTTGTCAGTGTTGGGTTAATGATTGGACTTAATGATCTTAAAGGTCTTTTCCAGTCTAGGCAATTCTGTGATCTGTGTAATGGACACATTCGTTTCACAGTCTAAAGGACGGTACTTGGCTAGTTCTGAAGTCTGAATACTCTGCTTTTGGCTGACAGTGATTCCTCCAGATCATACCTGAAGCTTATGGGCAAGACAAAGTAGTAAATTAAGCTCTCATTGCTGATATTCTGGGATGAACAGAAGTTTTCCATGTTAGGGCTGTCAGGCTTAATACTGTAATGAGAACCATCTTGAAACAAAGGGGGTTGAGAATAAAATTGGTATCAGTCATATGCTTCATTTTGCCAGCCTAACAATATTTGGGTTTTGTATTTTTTTATTTTTATTTTTGAACAACTTAATTCCTGTGGACATATGAGGCAAGGACAGATTGTTACAGCTGTGGAATGTCTGGAAAACAGTTCACTTCAAATCAGGACAGTTTTGCAATTCTGTCAATTGAAAATATTGCCATTGAGTGAAAAATAAAGGACATTGAGAGGGACTCAAAATAAAACTCAAATATGTCACTGTCCTGAAAAAGAAGCGTACATGTATACCCTTAGGAATCAAGAACTGCTCGGGCTTTTCTGGATATTAAGAGGCTGGCTGCAAATGTAGTAGGAGAAAAAGAAGTCTGAGAAAAGCACAAGAGAAGATAAGAGAGGAATCTTCAGTTGCAGACCAGATAGTTTGTCACTCCGAGAAGAGCCTCAAGGAAGTGGCTTTCAGTCAGATAGGATGAAGAATTTCTGGGTTTATGAATAAAGAAAAGACTTGTTTGATCTGATCTGTCCAGAGTTCAGGGAAAAAGGAATATATGGATTTTGAAATAACAAAAAATGTATCTGTACACAGCTATTAATTTCCCTACTTAACTGAAGCAAAATTCTGAGTTTAGGGATAGCTTTTTGGGTCAATAATTAAATATATAAGAAAAATGAAAGTTATTTACTATTAGTAAAAAAAGATACTGACAACAAGGAAGATGTGTATGACTTGTTGCGCTTAGTCTTTTCTTCTTAATATATTTACAACAGGAACAAGAAGGAGATTTATGCTTTGTGTACAGACAATGAATGACTCATGTCAGAGTGGATCAGAAATTAGGGGAGTATTTCTCCTTCTTCTGAACTTCAGGCTGTCAACCATTGCTAAATCAAGCACAGTAGATACACAAGAAGTCTAATGTCTTGTAGTCAGGTCTATGTAGTACATACTGTGGAGGCGGAAGGGATGCAGGTGTCGGTGTTCTGTATAGCTTACATTTCTTCTGAGAGGTGGAGCAATGGGGATGTTCTTTGCTTTTAGTTTTCAACTATTTAAGACCCATTGGAGAATCCTATTTGCATATGCCAGGCCAGCTGCTAGAGTGCATGGAGCACTGTTGATCCTTAGGATGGTGTGGTTAGCAATCCTCAGAGTTTTGTGGAGTTGTTTAGGAAAGATGGAGCAAAAGAGTGAAGTGCAGGAGGTGCAAGAATCAAAGATACATTAAATTTTATAGTGTGTACCTGTCCTTTAAACTAGCAAACGACAGAACAGCTTTTATTTGGAATAACTACGTAACAGCCCTGTCAGCAGCTTCCATTATTTCTATGTGATCGTGACTACGAGGCCTCTGTGAGAGAAATGTTGACTTGTTCTGCTTAAAGCAAGTAATTTTGACTTTTTCTTTTTTCCCAATTTTGTGTCCATTCTGTCCTTTTACTCAGTTAAAACTGATACAAGTAAGAATTAAGTCAAGGTCTTTGCCATGATATATTTGCTGGTACATGTCTGTGATGTTCTGTCATAGTACTGGGCTGGAATACATGAGACTAGTCCTGTCGATACTGAAAAATATGTCCTGCTTGCTTGAGCATTTGTTTGCAAGGCAGGTGAGAGGAAACAATTGCTTTTGGATGTGAATTTTATGAGTCCTGTTCTTAGTGATATATATAGTATAGTGTTGGTCAACGAACACAGTAGCTTTTTGTGGTCAGAAGGAAAGGGAAATTGTAGGAGTTTTCTTCATGCAGCCATGTATCATAACTGCTGATTGTGGTGCTTAGCAGATACTTAACATGTAAAGAGTTAGTTTCATTTAGTCACCAGTATGGACAAAAGGAATTTCTGAACCGGAAAAGTACATCTGAACCAAGAAGGTTCTTCTTTAAGTTTATTACATCCCCTCCTGCCTGGTTTGTATCTACTGTATCCTACAATCCCCTTTTCTTTCTCTCTTACCATAAAAATGTCCAAGTATCTTTTAAGTTCATCTATATAATTTACTTTGATGATTTTACTTGGCAGTTCTCTCCATGTGCTCAGTGCTCCTTAAGTGATATATTGTATTGGAGTTCTAACTAAATTCCCTTTTTATTCCTATAGTGCTTTATTTATTTATTTATGTTCCAACCTGTCCCAGACAGGTTATTCCTTTTTACTTTATCAAGCTTTTAAAGGCTTTTAAACAAGATTGGAGCTGTGTTAACTTGAGCCGTATCCCCTGTTATTTACTTTTGGTTTCCACGTGTCATTTTCCTTGATTTGGAATTTTGTGTGGGTTTTTTGTTTGTTTGTTTTTTGTTTTGGGGGTTTTTTTGTGTCATTTCTGAAGAACAAATTCTGACCAGCCCCAGCAAGACTGCAATGGATTCACCCTTTGTCATCCTTGTCCTGTTGCTGACAGAGGTCACAATCTGGCCAGAATCCCATTTGGGCAGATGTAGGAAGAAGCTGTAATAGAATCCCCTTCCACATTTGGATCGTGTGCCTGTTGCCATTGTTTTTTCCTTCCTTTTCTCCCCTGTGAATACATATAGACTCATTTAGTTTGCATACCTTCCTTTAATAGGATCTGCTTTATTTCACGCATAATTCATGCAAATCTGTATTGTAAATTTTGGTGTTCTTTCCAAATATAGGTCTTGTTGCTTTTCCTAAAACCTTCCCCAGCTGTAGCTTTTCCTCTTGCTCCTGATGGGTTGTCCACACCTGGCTGATGTGGAAACCCTCACTGAATTCCAACCTACTTTTTCCATGGTTATATATTTTTTTTTTCTCCATTTTTAATTGCTGTGGTGTTGTCTCCAGAGGATAACCATGTGACTGATGCCTGGTCTCATAATCCAACTGTAAGTGGGATCCTCAATAACGTATGCCCACTGGGGTGCCTTGCAAGTGATGTGCTACTAGTGAAGCCTTTGGCAAAATCTTTTATGAAGCTACCAGTTACTATTTTGCACATTCTGCACTTATATACACTATTTTAGATAGCGCAACAAACCCTTCCCTGTGAGGATTTGACAGGCAGTAGATGCAACAGACCATAGTTTGAGTTGGTGAGGATGGATATGGTCATGGAGACCCAGCATTCTACAAAAGACTTAGAAAAGTGTATGTAAAAGATTGTAAAAGACTCCTTTTCTCCATGTTTCAAATGATCTCATGGTATTTTGAGACTGCATCCAAAAATCTAGTTTGCCTCCCTTTCATTTTAGCCGTAACGGACTGAAATGTTGTGAGGGAATATTTAGAAAAGGGACTGAATAAAAGAGCTGAAGTGCATTTTCCATTTTCATATTAAAGTAATAATATTAAGAAATTTCAGATGGCAAACTGTAGTGTCTGAGGAGCATATATGGGTGACATATATACATATGTATAGTCCTACTTTCTTTTGCTTGTACATTTGCCAAGCCTAACACATAATTGTGCTCTAACTAGTCACTTAGAATTGTTAATATGTATGCAAACATAACTTCCTAATGTGGTTAGCCTCCTTTTCTTCCGTAGTCCTCATTTGCTGAACACATTTGCTATTTTTTTTTTAATATTTTTCTCTTCTGCTAACACCCTGCATTTCATTCCTACATCTGTTGGGTTTTTTGTTTGGTTGGGGGTTTTTTTTGTTAAAAAAAAAAAAAAAGTTTTAAAAAATATCAGTCCTCACAGTTTATTTGATGCTGCCACACTAGTGTTCTTGTTAAGTGTCTTCAAAAGAAAGCAAGGACTAGGGTGCATTTTTGCATTTCATTCCCATCTCTGGGCTACGTAAAATACATGTATATTTTGACTTACCACAGTGTTTAAATAACTATTAAAAATCATATAGTTTGAGGGTTACAACACATTCTTGTGTTACAACCATGATCACTGGTTTTAACACAAGAATCTAATAAATTCTAGAAAGATAGGATGCACGCTCTTAGCAAATCGCTGTGCACTTGTGCAGTGGAATCCACCAGTGATGGGACAAGCAGTTATTTCTTTTTCCTGTTAAGAACACTGAATGCCAGAGCAAGGATAGTCAACATTCTCCATTTTGGTCACGTTTTATATTTTTCCTTTACATTGCTGTACAAGTAAGTCTGCTTTGGGTCAAGACTTGGCTATAAGGTGCACGAAGGTACCACTTGAAACTAATACTAAAACTACAGAAGCAGTTTGATTCAGTTTTGTATTAATCCTTCTGCATCCACTAAGGGTCATTACTGAACTGAAGAGAACTTTTGATTTTTTTTTTAAAGATAGAAAGCTCTAAATCTTTCTGAACTTTTGTAGCTATGAAGGAGTTTCTAATGCTTTTCATAAATACCCAGACCTTCTGTGTTAACAGGGTGTTAAGTAGTTGATAGGTTCTAACTTTTCTTTGCCACTGTAATTGAATATTTCTAGGATATGGGCTTTCCCAGTAGAAAGGCCGGAAAAGTCGTGTACAGCATTCCCTTTTGCCTGCCTTTAGGCTTTGAGTCTCATAGAGCAGGGATTGTAATTCTTTTCTCACTTGTGCATGGCCAACTATAATGATACCGTGGGTGTAAGATGGACATGGTGCAAATGTATCTGCTGCAAATTATATTATGCCGTTCAACTGCACATCTGCAGTTTCTGACACTGATGCTGTACACAGGTAGTTGTGCAAGCTAATTTCTTCTTCACATAGCTTTTCTTACTGCCTATTAGTGAATGAAGCAACTGTGTTTTCTTCCCGTTCTCTTTGAATTATGTAGTGAAAACATATGACTTGTAATTTGAAGTTCCACAAGTTCACTGTGGATGTCCAAACACCTCCTGCTGTAGAAAGTTAATAAGGTAAAGAAATTTTGGAGCTAAGCTAGTTATTCTGAAAAAGATTTTTCAGGAAAATATATAAAAAAATACTTATTTTTGCTTTTGTTATTGAATTAATGATCTTGGATATTTTACTGTTCTGCTTCAAGGAAAAGTGATACATGTATAATCATTTATTTCTTTCTCTTTTATAGAAGTATTCAAATTAATTCAAATCCCACCTCTGTTCAGTTTTGACTTTGGAAAATCACCTAAGAAAAGAAAGTTATAAATATTAAATTCTTATTTAGAAAAGATTTAGAATAACCTAATTCTCTGTTAGGAGACTTAATAAGTTGATTTTGATACAGGAATTGAGAATCAAAACCTTGTGTGTCTCCCCTTGTTCTATCTTTTGCATGTCTCTAGCCCTTAGTCTACTCAACCTCCTAAAAATCTGAGGCAAAAGCTGTGTTCCTTATTTTAAGGCAGGGAAGCAAGTCCCAGAGGAAGTTAAGTCCAGATCCACAGTGTTGGGTGGGCACATGATGGCTTTGGAAGAAAATAGAAACTGGTTTCTTGGAGAGTTTGTAAAACTTTGGGTGGAAGTGACCTATCCAGAGCAGTCAGTGACAGAACACAGACCTACAGTCACATCTTTCAGCTTCCAAGCTTCAACCAGTGGCCTCTTTACCCCACATACCCTCTGCTAGAACTTTGTGTGGTTTTGCCTGAGTTTCCGGCAGCATTGGGACCCAGTCCAATGAACACAGAGGCTGTTGGTCAGGAGTGAAGCTGGTTATCATTTACTAGTCCAAGTGCTGAATTCACCACAGTGGTCCAAAGGAAGGATAAACAAGGTAGTTAGTGTATTATTATGCCTCTTAATTGGAATGTTGTGAGCCAAAAAGAAGTGGAAATAAGTAAAAATAAAAAGTGGAAATAAAAGTGGAAAACCACTATGCTTTCAGCAAAAAATGTCTTTGTAGTCTTATCACAGAATGGTCAGGTTGGAAGGGACCTCTGGAGATCATCT
>NW_010303169.1:139051-142454 GCF_000700745.2 Antrostomus carolinensis
GGTTGCACAGGAAGCGTCCCAGTGGGTTTTAAACATCTCCAGGGAGGGAGATTCCACAACCTCTCTGGGCAGCCTGTCCCAGTGCTCCGGCACCCTCACAGTAAAGAAGTTTTTCCTCAATTATGCTGAACTGCAGAGGTGAATGACAACACTTAATTTTCACGTGCATGTTATTCACATGAATCTTATTGTGTGATTCATTTCATCATACACCACCTACCATATTTTGGTTTAAAAATATGTTTGATTTAAGAAAGAGAAGTAGTTCATGACTTGGAGGTTCTTGTCCATAGCACTGTCTGTTAAGAAACTGCTTCCTTGTTTGGTTTGCAAAGCAGGTGCTCAGTACTGCAGACACTAGAGAGCACTGTGCAGAGTGGCATCAGAATTTAAACTTAGTCTAAAAGTCTCTCTTCAAATTTCCATAGTGAGAACATAGTTTAGATGCTGTTTTCCAGTTGAAAAGATTGGGTTTGACTGATAGCTTGACTTTCTCAAGAGAAATAGTGTTTAGGTTCTAGGTATGTGCAAAGGCACAGTAAAAAATCTCCAAAACTTAACGTGATCTTCTCTTGATAATAGCCAGAGTATGCATCTAGCTAGGATGTATGCATCTCCTGCTGTATGGCCAGAGCTGTGCTGGTATTCATTCATTTCTCAAGCCTTTCCACTTAGGAGAACAGCAGTCCTCACTGACATGAGAGCCCTGAGATTCCTTTTAGTTACCCTCAGAACCCAACCACTTCCCTCCCCTCCCAGCATAGAGAGGTGCAAAGTCACTGCTGTTACCTTCTCTCCTGGGTGGTTAGGTTTGCTGGATTTTATTTGTCTGTATCTGTGTCTGATTTGCTTTATGAAGTGCTGTGAGATGCCATTTTGAGTTTTCAGGTGTGAAATACCCAGTGTTCTGGAGGTGAAAGTGTTTTCCTTAGATATGCTTTTCATTGTTTTTTGTCTAATGTGTTTTTAAACTTCTCTAGATCCTTAGGCCTTCTTTCAGCACCATATGAAAATTACAGAATCACACAACAGTTTGGGTGGGAAGGGACCTTTAAAGGTCACCTCGTCCACCCCTCCCTGCAGTGAGCAGGGACATCAAAAAATGTTTTCCTAAATACATGTGTGGAAGTACTTGCACTCAAGTTTCAGAGTGCAAGTACTTCTGCACTTTCAGAAAATAACAAGTGTTGTCATGTACCATAAGTAGTAAAATGTGGAGACCTTGCAGTGCCTTCCAGCACTGGCCAGTTTGGGTGACAAATACACGAAACCTGTTCAGGTCTGATGGTTAATGCAAAACTGATGACTTGTGAGGTGCAGCACAGCGCTGGATTTGTTGGGCTTGGGCCAATATCTGAAAAATCCCAAGGGAGGCTCTGCAACACATTTACCATCAGTTTAGCAAATAGTCTTAATATGATCTACATGTCAGGTCTGTGATAGTCATATCTGCGTGACTGTGCATGTGATCTAACATGAAATCCAGAGCAAGGAGAAAAGGGTGCAGAGCAGGTCCATATGTAGCAGAGCCAGAGCTCATAGGCTGAGATGAACCTGTCCTGATGCTGTGTAGAAGCACAGGAGAGTTGTTGTGCTGTATTTCCTCGTGCTCTGGTTCTGGGGAAACACTGCAGAAACAGTTGTACTATCTATACACGGAGCCAGATTGGGGTTGGCAGGTTATTAGTTTTGGGTTGGAACACAAACGATTGTACTCCTTCAGGAGCCAACTTTGGATGCAGTTTAGGTCCTCTACCTAACAGACCCTTTCAGATTCCAGGTTTATTGCAACCAGGCTTGGATAAAGTAACTATAATGTGAAAGATGATCAACCAGAAATGTTGGTAGAACATGTGTGTTCACAGGCAATAACATTCAATAAATGCACAGACTAGTCAACATGTATATTTTTTTTTTATTGAGAACGCTATCTTCACTCAAAATAATGGAACTTAACAATGTACTTCTGATTTATATGAATTTTAGGATTTTTTCCTAGCACCTTCCTTCATTTCACATATGTTATGAGGTCATAGAAAGACTCAGTTGAAATGAATATACACAATGGGATGGAGTTAAGGTTGCTGTGGGGATGTCAGCTCTGAATTTCCTGCTTTTGCTGTGATCAAACTATGGAATGAAATGTTTCATTAATGATAGGTTTTTAACATTTTTTAACATAATTAAGAATAATTTGTTAAACCTAACCCTTTAAACCAGGTGCCTCTAACAGTCTAAAGGGTTTTCTTTCTAACTCTCTTCATAATAACATCATACTGAGCTCTTACTGAACCTGGACCCAAGAAATAGGTTGTTACTTTTGCTGGAGAAAATAAACGGTCAGCAGTAACAGAATGAATGAATGCTTGTGAGCCATATATATTTACAATTACAGGGTAAAAAAGGTTATGAGCTGTTGTGGCAAACTGTCTTTTCTGTAGTTTTACAAACCTATATTTGAAGCAATGTGTAAGACTGGATAGTAGGGGTAGAGCTATTAGATTTCCTTGCTTGCAATAAAAAAAAAAGCAGAAAAAGTGTCCAGCAATGACAATATGAATTCATGTGGATGTTGTAATTTTTTATTTGTATAGTGCCTAGCTGTACAGCAGGGTTCTGATGTGACTGATAATGTAGGTAATATAAATGTTTAGTATAAATGTTAAATTCTGTGGATCTTTCTCGTAGTCCTAATGAAATATATTTATTGATGGAGTTTAGGACGAGAGATGTGCATCACATTCCAGCAGAATGAAGAGGGAGCAATAGTTTTTCATGTAGAAAATAGAGCTCACTGGAAACATAGAGTTAAAAAAAGCAAAACCAAAACACCCCAAAACAAAAGCCTGTATGTTTATTTAACGCGTACTGCGTTATTTGTGCTGTGTTCTGTTGTGCTTGTATCTCAGATCTTCTGTGTAGATTTTGGGCTTCTCCAAATACCAAGGATGGGATCTGGTGTCAGGAAAGTAGAAACTGACTTTGGTGGGACTAAGGTTTCCCCCAGAAAAGTTATTCTGAAATTCAGGTTGTGTGATTTTACATCACTTGATATTATAGATAAGCGTGCAGATTTTGGCCCATACTGAGTGAAATAAGAATAGATATTGTTTTAATGGGTGTTCTTTTCAAGTTTCTCATTGCTTTTATGCCTTCCTTTCCAGTATGGGTTGAACCTGAGCTCAGGAAGCAGGCTAGATTATCTGGCATATCTTTTGTAAAGTCTTTCTGATAGGAAAACAAGCTTGTGGTTCAAATCAGTTTTGCAGTGGCTCTTCTGCAGAGTCATCCATCTGCTTTCATTCTCTTGTGCTTATCACAGAATCACAGAGAATGGTTGGGGTTGGAAGGGATCTTAGGAGATCATCCAGTCCAACTCCCCTGCCAAAGCAGGTTCCCTACA
>NW_010303169.1:142560-164424 GCF_000700745.2 Antrostomus carolinensis
CCTACACCAGGTTGCACAGGAAAACGTCCAGACTGAGAGAGAGACAAGTCTCAGTGTAGATGGAGGTTCTGTAAGTGTCAGTTATTGAAACTTTCCTTGAATCAGTTTCCACATTCGCATCCTTCCATTACGTACAAAATGCATAGTGACCCCCATGAAGAGCTGCTTGAGATCACATAATGGCCAAATTTTTAATTTCCCAGCCAACAAGGGGATACATTTGAGTTTTTTCAGGGCAGTTATCAGCATTCATTTCAGCCATTAAGTTTGGGAGGTGGTGGGTTCTTCTTACCTGAGAAGAGCTGAGCTGGTCTCGTTTACGTAGAGGTACATTGGAAAGAATTTCTGGTTTTAATTCAGGAATGAATGCTAGCTCTGGCTTTGTAAACACCTGTTGAAATCATTGAGTGTTTCATACTCTGGCTTTTTTTTTTTCCTTATTTCCATCTCAGACTTTTAGATGTGCATGTATGTACCTTCCAGATCCTTCTCTTAGCAGGAGATTCTACATCGTAGATGACTAGAGGTCGAATGCCAGTGTCTCTGAAATTCATGCAACATGCACTTCGTGTGACTTGTAGCCTTGTTGACAGTTGGCAAAACCGGCTGTGCTCAGAAACACGTTTTCAAAGATAGTTTGCTTTCTCTGCTCTGTGCAAAGGGGATAAAAACATTCTGCATTGCACATGTCTGTGCTCGTGACCTCTGCCTGTGGAGGAGGTGAGAAGCAGAACCCCAGGTTAAGCAGCATCTGTCGCTTCAGCTCGTCTCCAAACAGCAGGACAAAAATTTAAGGGGGAAGAAGTGTTTTCTTTAACTGGGTGCATGTTTATCTCGATTGTAACGTTTCTGACAGTACAGGTCATTTCTGGGTTGGTTACTTGAGATGAATGTACCATGCACGTACAGAACACTGGTCATGTAGTGGTTAAAGCAGACTGAGATCTCGGGCAGAGCCTTCACCAGCCGAGGAGGATGGCAGCAGAGGAGCAGGAAATACTTTTTATGACTGTTGAGTTGAGAAGGGAGTCTTACTTCTTGCTGCTTCTCAGTATTTAAACTCTGGTTATGCTCTGTCACAGTCACCTCGTCCATGTGAGCTTACTCAAGAGTAGTTTGGAAGTTCCTAAGTGTGCATGGACTTTTAAATGTAAGGGACTGAATATTTTGCAGTTAAGCTTTTCCTAAAGCAGCATAACCTTTGTAGTAACAGCCTGGCTGTTCCTAAACTGCAAGAGCTATGAAATAACTATACTAATGAAGTCACTTACCAAATAATAAAACTACCCTATTTTTAATACCTGAAATGATGGTAGCACTTCCAGCCGTGGAAGCCAGCAGAGTTAGTGGGGTGGATGTATTGCTCACATATATTATGAGGAAGATGTTTCATTCGTACTGATTGTTTTCTCTGAACTGCTCAAAACAATTGCCTTGTATTTGGGAAGGCAAGTAACTCCCAATATTTGTGTGACAGTTTGCTACGATGCAAACTTCCAGCACTCTGGACTGCTTCCAAGAGCATTTTGGGAGCAGGAAACTGTACTTCTAGGACTAGACTAAGATCTCCTTCATTAGTCTTGGCTTTTGCCTACAGGGCGTTATATCATGTTCAGAAGATCAGTCTGTCTACCTATCTATCTACCTGTCTAAATAAAACATCTGTATGCACATATGTAGCCCTAGCTAGCAAAACATGTTGTTTTTTGGGACAAAAACTTCAGGTTTTGATTGGCTGCTGTATCAGTAGACTGGAATACTTACTTACAGCTGTCCTCGGAGGCCTTCTATAAAACTGCAGGTGTTCAGCTTTAGCAAATAGTTCTTATTATATGGATAGACTTTTGGCAGCTAGTAATGATGTTTCCTGAAATTGAAAAATGATTTTCTACCTTACACACTGGTTTTACATTACTGGAATGTTGGAGGGGAAAACAAATACCTCTCATCAAGTAGTACTGAGACTGTTTTTGTTAGTTGTGTATATATTCTGATTTGTATATTTTATACTGGAGTGCAAGGGTTTTTTTTCCTTAACTGTTGTGGTCAGATTTGAAATCTCTTCCAGCAAAACTCAAATTATGAGGAATTAAGGAAGTGTCTGGCAACGCAGAGTTATATCCTCCTTTCTACAGAACTAGCAACTGGCTTGCAGTCAGTGTACCACCAAACCCGGAGCTAAGGGGGCGTTGTAAATCCTTCAGAAATATTGGACAGTATCATAGGAAGCAGTTAAGAACTTTTTTTTTGGTGATGTCACTGAATAAGGCACATATGATGATTTTATGAGTTTATATTTAACCCATTTTGTACCACTGTTACATAGTGCTGGAAAAAAAAATATGAGATTGATGGTATACTGTATGTCAGTTCTGGGGAACTGTAGTTTAGCTGCAGAGAGCTAAACAACTTGTTTGGATTGTATTTAATTATTCAAATGCTTGACTAGATAATTTAGTGCTCAGGCTTTCTTCAATATGCCTGCTTAACCTTTACAATGCTAAATCAGCACCTGAAATCTGGTGGCTCAAGATTCTCCTCTCATAATTTCTGTTTATTTCCAAAATAATACCTTGTTGAACTATATTTATATGAATGTTTTAAGTGTACTGTGACGTATGACATGATTGAGTCTCTATTAGACTCTTGTAGACACAGCTCAGGTCTGTCAAATCAGAATGTTTCCTCAGGGAAAACATCAATCCATTAAAAAGCAGTGCTGGGAAGTTGACAGAGTCCTCTCAAGGGTTTAGAGGACCCTAAACCCTCACCATCAGTTTCATATGGTGGCCTTTGGATGTGATGTGAGCTATTATAATACAGTCCTCAAGATATAGCACGGTCAGGCAGCAGTTCCTACATTTTTTTGTGGTGGAACAAAAATAAGGAATATAAAGTAAATGGGAATTTCTGACTTCAAGTAAACAGGGGATGTGCAAGCCCAGGAGACCATCCAAATCCTGGATGGGAATACCATAATGAAGGTGCTTTTTAAAAAAATTATTACTATTTGTTTGTTAAATCTTTGAATACATAGTTATTTTGTTTGTCAAATACAGTCCAGGAAAGTAATTCTGTGCTTTGCTGTGTAAAAAAAAAAAGAAAAAAAAGAAAAAAAGCTGCATATTAGGAACCTTTACAGAAACAAGGAGGTACCTAATGTGGATATTAAGCTTAAACCTCTAATATCACTTTATCTGATGCTAATCCACAATGCTACAGACATGAGTTATTGCTGATGCCGTAAGTATGTGGCCATGTTCATTGCAAAGGTTCCTCTTTATCTCCTTATCTCTATTCCCCCTCACATTTCTCACACCCATTTGCGCACAGTTCTCCAGGTTTTTTTCATCATATGAAAGTATCATTTTCAAAGGCTTTTGCTTTTTCACATCCATGTCAGTATTGCAGATTAGAATGTGACAGGGAATACCTGGTTGCATACTTCCTTTAAACCTGAGCCAGTAGCACTGCAAAATGTTAGGGAGAGCACCCTTTCA
The DNA here is from genome assembly GCF_000700745.2 of Antrostomus carolinensis. Classification (NCBI taxonomy): domain Eukaryota; kingdom Metazoa; phylum Chordata; class Aves; order Caprimulgiformes; family Caprimulgidae; genus Antrostomus; species Antrostomus carolinensis. The sequence goes on from NW_010303169.1 coordinate 146,061, forward strand.
TCTCACACCATCCACCACTTTAAAGTGAAAGGTTTGTTGATGTAATCCTATTTCCAATCTATAGAGGTCACCTGTAATGCACTACTCTGAAGATAAATGTCTCGTACTGTTTGATGTTAGAGTTTTTTTCTTTTTTTAAGGCAAGTTTAATGCTATTTTGGTTTGCCAGGATACTGTGTTGAAATTTTTGAAGACTTCAGCTGTTTTTAAACCATTGTTAACCTTTCATTCAATTGTTAACAATCCTTTCCAAACTCATATTTTTATTATTTCAATATGTTTCAATATATTTCAGCTCTCTCTCTCTCTCTTTTTTTTTTTTTTTTTTTGGCATGATCTGTTAAGTTTGAGGTAATCGGTGATGTGAGGTGGATCAACTGGCTTCTAAATGACAGCACACTAAACCAAGTATATACTCCTTTGGCAATCAGTGACAAAGATAATATTGATTTCACCGGGAGAAGGCTTGCATCCTGCCAGTATATCACAGAGAGATGAAATGGAAACCTTAGTTCATAACGTAGGTCTTAAGCAGTTGTGAAACTAGCATCCAGGATCTTTTTCAATCTCTTTAAATACACCATTGGTTTTATGATTAAAAATAAAAATCTCTAGAGGCTTGTACTAAATTAATCACAACATCAGAGAAAAAAAAAAAGTAGCCAGAAGTGCACGTTAAGCGTTGTACATGTGCTAGCTCCATGTATATGTAGAATGGAGACTACAAAATATAGTCATTTTTTTAAACGTGCAATTGTGTGGGTGTAGTTTTGGATATCTGCATCTAACTACCTGTATCATAAAAGTTAGTATATTGATTGTGGATTTATGGGTGAAAACCTACCCCAGCTGAAGTTAGTGACAAAACCCCAGCCAATAAGTAGGATTCAACTACTTGTTTTCCATTTTCCATTAACACATGGTGTTTCCCAAGTTTATTAACACTGAAAAGTATTTCCTGGCTAAACTGTATTGGCAAATCCTCCTGGAGAAACATAGTTTATGGGTTTTGTTGCTATAGGTCATACAATTTGTCCCCAGTAAAAAGGTAGACTTTTATTTCATAACTTAACTGCATCTACTTCTGCTAGCAAGGCTAAGTCAGTCAGAGGTGGGTTTTTCCCTCCATGAACCTGACTAATTGAGATAGATCCAGGTTGGCAAAGACTTGCCGTAGCCCAGATAGGTGAATCTAAGCCTTTTGGTTACATCTGAAGATTTGGCACATTATAACAGGAATTTCTTATCTATATCTCTGGGTTTTTTTGGTAGCAGAGTAGACCACTCCACCTGTTAATTGCTCAGCAGGCAGCTTGCACCCTGGTAGATCTGCACGTGGATGTGAAACGTTTTGGTGCACATTCAGAACCATTTCCAACCCTGTGGAGCTTTGCTGCAGAGGGGAAAACTGCTTACCTAGTATGGCTCAGTAGCACTTTGCTTGTAATCACTCCATTTTGTGACCCAAAGTACTCATGTGGGGAGTTCAAGTTAGGTTAACAAGAGCAGGCTGACGTACAAAAGGCTTCGTTTTGCTGGATATTACACTGACTCCTGACCTTTTATTGTTAATGCCCTTTTGTTAATTTTTCTTTCTTTGTTTCATCTGCCTGAAAGTTCAACTGGCAGCGGGGAAAGTTCCCTGAGCTGGCTTGGTGTGGTTTTTCAAGGCCCTTGCTGCTTCAGGAGGGAACCCACTTTCCAGGGCTCTGTCACTTTCCCTCTATTGCTTTTTGTATTCAGTCCTTTCCTTGCTGTTCCCACATATGGTACGCACAGTTGCAATGACTTGCATGTGTCCAGAAGTGTGACTTTCTTAGAGCTGATTCTCCTCTTCCTTTGTGCATAAGCCAAAAAAAGGACTGTGTGTTACACAAGGCTGCCAGCACCCTTCTCCCAAGAGAACATGTGTGGTCCCGTCCACATGCATCTGAATTCCCACTAACCCCAAAGATCAAGAATGTTTAGACTTCTTCCTGTCTCTGGTGGCCACCATTATCAAAATGACTTTGTCTGCCCAGAAAGTTAAAACCCATTGCTGTTACACTTCCAGTTCTATCGATGATAAACTATGGAAAACATCAGTGTCATATATTGTATTTAACATAAGGAGCTGTTTGACACAGTGTATCCTTGAAATGTTTATAGTGAGTAAGCAAAACTTGGAATTCACTTTAATAAAAACTCCCTTTAACCTCAGAAATGGAGCCTGTACAGTAAAGTTTTATCTCTCTTGATGATGTTCACCCTTCTCATCCTAAGGGCCAAACACTGCATAATAAATGGCAAGGAGCCGCTCTCCATTTTGTTATACCCTTTCCTTTTGCTCTGTGTGTTCAGCACGTGTAACAAGAGGAAAGTAAAGATCATTCCTTGCATTCCCATAACATGGAGGCCAGTTGTCTTTGTTTTGCTCCCTGTGGTCCCCAAAGGAGAATACTGGTGACAGGAAGAAGAAAGTACAGTGTGTTGGAAACTGATTATCCTTAGAAGGGAGTTTATTCCCTGCCTAATCCCCTGTACCCCGTCTGTACTGCTGTTTATTCAAGTTGTCTTTTTGAGAAAGAAGACATCTTCTGTGATAGATGTTAAGTCCTCTTATTTGTGAGCATCTGGAAGCTTGTTGAAAGCACAGAGCAGTATAGGAGAGGAGACAAGGTGACGTCTCTATGACTCAGGGACTGTGAGAAGGAGAGTTGCTTAGCAGCTCTGCAGGAAACTACTGGTTTGTTATGAGGGAGGCCAAAATGGTTCTAAGAGAATGTGGTAAACCACAATTTTGTTAGTCCTAATTTCACCTTACTGATGTATGTCATTATTTCTCCCTGACCTTTTGCTAAGAAGTTATGTGGGCCACTGGACGGCCAAAATTGCCGTGACAAAACATCCTTAGAGGCAACTGGACTGATACTGATGGTTCCTTAAACCTGCACTCTGCCCTGTTCTCACCCAGCCAAAGGATCAACAGCTTTAATTGAAATCTTGCTCAGACACTCATAATTTTGATGTTTAGCATCAGTTCTTTTTCTATAATAATAGCCAAAGACTAATAAAGCACTCCAAAGAACATTAGGGGTTAATGGATCTCTTCCTCTCACGTTATCCCAAGCCACCAGGAGAGTCAGCAACTGAATACTCTAGTGTGCTTTCGGTTCGGGGCATTACATGAGGTAGGATTGATTCTCTTGCATTGAAGAAGTTCCAGATGGAAGTTCCTGGCTGAAAATCACTGTGAGAGTATGCTGGAAAAGTATCTCCGCATATTTATCCTCTCTGTAACCAGACATTCTTCTGTTGGCACTGAACTGCATGGACTTTTGATCTGACTTGGTCCAGCCACTCTTATTTCTTAAATGTGTACTACATGTGCAAGAAGAAAATGGGCCAGTGAATAAAAGACACAGTCTTGTCTTAGGTGAAAATTTGCTCATCATAGAATCATTAAGGTTGGAAAAGACCTCTAAGATCATCAAGTCCAACCATTCAGTTTAAACAAATTAGCTTGCATAGTATATTGTGGCTTCCCCATTTCATTTTTTTCAGCTAGATAGAAGATTCCACTTAAAAAAAAAATCTCCTATGTGTTTTGTATGATTTCATTTGCTCCTTGCAGGCCTGATCTCAGGCCATAATTCTTGATTTCTCCTAATTAGTTGCTGTGGAAATGATTATGTCATAAACACAAACAATGGGAATATAAGCAGCAGATGAATTCTTAAGAAGCAAAGATTTGTTTTCCTGTAAATGACCAAAAAACCCAAAGGAGAGGCATTATAATACTTTCTGCCTTGTCTTTCATCTCAGGATTTTACAGTGCTTCTCAAGTATTAATACATTAAAGATTTTTTAAAAGCTGCTGCAGAAATGGTGTTGAAACCTTCCATGTTGGTTGTCCTCAGTAACTCATGATCAAACCATTGTTGCTTACAACTAAAAATAAGCTTTTCCTTGCAAACTGAGCCTTTGCTCTGAGAGCTGACTGGATTCTTCCCAATGTACTTATCATCACTAGTTAGAGAGATTCTGCTGACCAAGTTATTTACACCTGTGCAGTCCAATTTGCTTCAAGGCTGATTTTTATCCCTCTGCCTTCAGATTCTTCCCCTTGGAGATTTGTAGGCAGTTCCAGCACTTCCAATAGCGTTGCCTCACTGGTGCTGCACTATGTGAAAGAACAGTAAATGATTGTATGGAAGGAGTTCAGGGTGGAATGGAATCTGCAGCTGCGTCAATCTCGGTTACGTTCTGCATGACTATTGAGAGAAAAAAAATCAATAAGAATATAATTTTTTTGCCACTGAAGTCAGCACATGTATCCTCTGGGGAATGAAATCCATCACTCTACACAAGCCTAGTGTATAGCAATGTTCTCCTTAAGTGCTCAAAATGGGGCTTGTGTGGTGTGTAGGTCATGTGAATTCATGTGCGGATTTCGCCCAGGGAGAGGCTCTTTGAGTCGGAAGATGCCTTTTTGCATAGTCACTTTTTAGAGTTGTTCTGTATTTTGGCAGTCATAACACCTCGGTCAGACAGCTGAATACTTATAACTGCTGCCTTTTACAGATGGGGAAAACCAAGGCACAGAGAGATGAAATGGCTAGTCTAAAGGAGCACAGTTGGTTAATGGCAGAGTGAACACACAGCTCAGGATTTCTGATTCTGTCTCCTAGCCTCCACAGAACATTTCTAGAACAATATGGAAGTGATGTAATGTGCAAGAAGAACTGTTTCTAAACAAAAATATCTGTCAGGTTGCGTAAAATATCCACAACAGCTCTTTAAATGTGCAGGAACATATTAATTTTTAAATTAATAAGGCCTTTTCTTCAGCGATTAGAAGGAAGGGAAGGGATGCTTAAGAGTTAAAATATTTTCTTCTCCCATTGATAACAAGAATTATAGAAATTATCCTGCTGATAGCTATGGAATATAAAATCTATATAGCTCTTAGGCTTCCAGCTAAAAGGTTTTTTGATACTGAAGCTGTAAGTGCAAGTTAGGTAGTAGGATCTTCTTGTCAGCTTTGCCTTGTAATATGCCCATGTCAACTTTATAGAACTCAAACATGCACAAGGAAGATAGGCTAAGGAGGGCAAAATGCTTTTGCATAGCTTTTATATTATTCACACAGCTGGAATGTTTACAGCATAGTACAGAGTGTAACAAGAGCAAATGCTGAACCACATCAAGCGGTTCCCTTGTTGTGCATGTCATTTAAATATCAAATCTATAAGGGCGTTTGCTGTGTTCTTCACACACAGAAAGACCACAACTAAGTGACTTAAAAGTATCCCATGAGTTTTTAAAAATGCGGACAAACAACTCTCTTCTTTTGATAATTGCAAATACATTGTTCCACTCTGTTGGTTCTGCAACATCTGGTGTTTTATAAAGCATTTTAAAATGTCATCTCCCTTCCCCATTTGCCCACACCCTTCCCACTGCACCTTAACCCCAGCATAACAAGAAGTTTTTATTTCTAAGGAAATCTGTGGAAAATCTTGCAAAACAGAGTTAAGGAATAGTGTCTGGTTAGGTTTGAGTATTTCTTAAACGAACAAGGAAGCCGAGTCGGTGGCGTGGAGCCACACTAACATACAGAACAATTTTCATGAGGAAGATGAGTGAGATTGTGGACTGATTCAGTGGAAAGGTGATATTAAATGACTCTTGCAAAAGAGATTATTTAAAACTTTTTGTTGGTAATATTAACTTCATATACCGGTCTTGGCATTAAGTTTTCTTAAAAGGTCACAAGGCAGTTTCTCAAGAAGGAAAGACTGTAACCCTCTTCGTAAGTCCTGGTACGTGTCCAATGTTTGAATTGTAAATTGAGCGTAGTTCCTTCACACTCAGCTAGTTAGTGAACTTCATAGTTTCTGCCTGAGGATGAGCTTACAGGTTAAGTAGTAGTATTTATCTATACTGTGTAGTATTTATCTATTATCAGGGCATTTTTAACATTTTTCATAGTTCTTTCCCATTTCAGTGTACAGTGAATAGGATACTTCAATCTGAGAAGCAAGAGGTGAGTAAAGATGCAAATCTGATAATGTAGATATAACTGCAGAAGCTTCACAAAAAAAAAAAAATCCCAAAGCAAGAGGTCATTATAAATATTAGGGGGACTTATTTTAGGCCTATTTAATCTTGCCTAATTTTAGCTATCTGTCAGTTAGGCATATAGTCTAATCTCTTGTTTTCAGTGAAGAGAAAGGGAGCAGGGACACCTCTAGATGGCAGTTCATCCCACCTGTCTAGGTGAGACTAGGTGCTTGCATTTCATCTAAATTTAGATGGGTTGAATCTCACCTTTACTCGTCAGCACAGAGGAAAATGCTTCACAGTCCAATGAATTTAAAGGAAGACTTAGTTCTTTAGCTCTTGAAGTCAACAGTGCAGAAGATTTCTTCCTTATAAAGATCTTAAGGGCCAAAGAAAAGTATTGTGAATCGCTACTCAGTGAAGTTGCCTTTTTAATCAATGCACTGTAAACATGTGTCAGACTCTAAGATAAAGCACATCTAGCTACAGTCTGAAGGTTATGTGAAATGATTTGTATTAGCTTCTGTTTACATAACTGGTGAAAATAGGCAGATTTTTATTCACAATGAAAACTGTCATATTAAAATAATTTTTTAAAAGGGGACTGACATATAATATACAGGTGATTTCTGATCACGGGCCTGGTGGTTAGGATATTCTGTGTCCTTCTCCTTATGGTCCTACTGAGACAGCAATTTTCCATGGGCTACTAAACTTATTTAAATTACCAAGTTCCACTAGTGCCCTAACCAAAGATTTCTTAGAGGCTGAATAGAAGTGCAGCCTCTAAGAAATCTTAGTCCAAGTTCTGTGTTGCCTTAGTCAAAATGTTATTAGTATCCAAGGAGATGCACTGTGACCTTCTATCCTTAACCTTTCTCAGGTCTGTTTTGCCTGAGCTGTGTGACTGTCAGATAAGCAGGGATCCCCGTTCCCGCTTTACTCTCACTAAAGCAAGTAACAAGCAATGAAAGTACAGTAGCACTGTCTTCATCATGGATTAGAAACCAGAGCACCTGTTTTAAGGTCCTAAACAAGCCTGTACCTGTGTGCTGTCATCTGCTTTCCTTTCTGTTATACTGAACTCCTTCAGATTTTCCAGCTTGTGCTGCAGTCACACTTCCATTTTCCTAGCTAGTTACAATTTGATAAAGAGCATGTCTTGTTTAAATTAACAAACTAGAAGCTATAGGGACTGTTTTTGCACCTTGTAAATAAATTAAAGGGACGGGTTTCAGAGTGGAAGATGGATTTTTTGCAAGTAAAGGCATAGTAGAACTGCTTGTGAGTATATTTAGGCTGAAAATTAAAGTAAGGTAGAACAATTCCCATGGGGTACTGGATGCAAGCATTCTAGCTACCATTGACCTTGATAGCTTTAAGAATGGGTTTGTGGAGAAGGTTATGGTCTTGAGGTGCTAAGGGCTGGATTTGGACACCTGGGGTGGAAGAGAGCATAGTGATTGTTTCTTCTGAGAAGTCTTGGTCATCTAAATTCCTGGGTCAAATGATGCTTTTTTGGTAGTTTGTGACATGATGTTGTTATGAAATGAAAGTAACAAAGATGTAAACTTTGTTAACTGCAATTTTTAAGTCTACCAATTTCTGCTCTTGAACCTTTATCCCTGTCTCTGTTCTTCCCTGCTTTGCTGTGATGATTCACGATGGTGATTGTGGTGCCAGCCGGTGTTCCCTCAGCATTGTGAGCTCAGATCCCGTTACTATGCAAACACTATTCCTGCAGCCTTGAAAGTTTAAGAAATAAAGGGAAATGGTGATTCCCTTTGGACCATCAGCCACATGACCTTTTGTTCTCACATGGTTTAGTCTCTCTTCTGTATGTAACTGCCACTTGGGACTTTTATTTTTTTTTTGGCTTTTGTCCATTTATTCCAGTTAGCATTTAATTCACACGTCATTATGAGAAGCGCTGGTTTCGAAGATACGCAGCTCTTGTCATAACAGAAGTATTTGTATGCACCTGCAATTTGATGTTTGTGTTGGGGGAATATTGCAGAACGAATAAAAAACCTGAAATAATTTGCTTTTTTTTCTGACTTCACCTGCTGTGGAGTTGTTTTGCTATATTTTTGGAGGAAGGACATTGAGATGGATTTTTTCTTTCTCTATTTTTTTAAAGGACAATCTGAAGGTGTGTTTATGGCGTTAGGGAAAAGGTACATTGTGGGTTACAATGCTATAAGCAGAGAAAAAAAAAGGACAATGTGTAAGACAGATGGCTATTAACATGGTGTAAATACTCTATTTTTAAATGCAAGAGGAAAAAGGTGTTCCATATATAGTCCTCAGGCTGGAAGCTTCATGTTTGTAATAGTACCATGGCAATATGCAAGGATTAATCACTTCCTGCGTGCTATTTCTAACAGCAACGTCAACAAAAAGTGTTCTCAAGAAGTGTTATATATTCTTATTGCATTTGGTCCTCTGGCTTCAGATGCATTCTATTCAGATACACTGAATTCATTAAGACCACCCCAGCCACCTTTGCCCTGTGCATGCGTATGACCACCTGAGAATCCCCTTGGTGCACGAAGCTGGTTGCCATTCTACCCAGTTGTCTCACCACCCCTTGATCTCATACTGGAGGTGAGAAGGGAGAGGATGTCAGGGTGCACTGCTGTGACTCAACCAGGTCCTCACAGAATTAGGGAGCTCTAAATGGCTTCCTGATAGTGTTCCCCAGGTTGCCTTCTCCAAGTAAAACTCTGCACAGGAGGGTGTCTGGCCTGTTACTGTTCACAAAAGCAACAGATTTGGCCTTGAAACACTTCTTGCTGCTCATTGCAGGAACTCAAATGGCTTAGAATAAGAATGACCTAATATACTTCAGCAACTACAGTGAAATTAAGAGTTCAGTCTCAGGTATCCACTTTAAGTGGAAAGACAAACAGTTTAGAGTTATGTTAACAATGCCTCCGTAATGGAAAATGTTGATACTTACGCCGATGGGAATTTTCTCTAATTGATCTTCTGTATTCAAGAAACTTATTAGAAACTGGTGTTTCACATCTTTATACCATGGTGATTGTTACTTATTAAGTGCTTTTATACCAGGATATATGGGAGTAAAGAGTTCCCAAATACATGTTAATGTTTATTTATCTTGTCAAGTAAGTTTTTTCACAATGTGGTGCGACTGGAAAACGATCAGTTTGAAGTATTACAATATAGTTTAATGCAAGGCAAATTTAAAAATATGTTTCAGTATTTATTTTTAGTAGTTTTAATATATCATTCAGAGAATCTGCTTTGGTTTTTTTTGGGGGGGTAGGGGAGGAGATTGTTTTTTGGAAGAGGCTTGCTTAGCAGGTAGTCATTGGCTATTTTTGTTGAAAACTTGAGTGTTAAGACAGGAGTCAAGTTGCAGTAAAATAGCTCGTGGTACAAGGTAAACTGTATGTTTCCATGGAATATATCCTGTGATGAAAGCTTCTTTCTTAAGTAGTCACTCTCTCTAAATAATGCATTCTTTCCAGACACCGTTGCTATTTTGTTCTTTGACAGGTAATTACAAACTTGCTCCACAAAAAGAAAAAAAAAAAAGAAAAAGAAAAAGAAAAGAAAAAAGAAAGCCGTATACCTACAGAAAGGCTTTTAAATGTAGGTCCTGCTTAATCTGGTTTAATCTTTGTTTATATAAATCCATGTGTGTTTTGAGAGCTCATTTTTCAACTTTGAAGCACCCTTCTGTATTTATTTCTCTAAAACTTTTTGCAGCTCTTGTACTATGAGAAAAAACAATGCTGGCAGTGAGTTTGTGTATATAAGCTAAAGACTTTTTGAAATGCATGCATTTTTGCCAACTGCTGTTGCTGGTTTTAACTGGCAAGCTAGTACCACCCTCATAGAACAGTGCCTTCAAAAAAAACCAGGATGGCAGATGATGTTTGTGAATTAATTGCCTGAGTTTGAATATAATGCTTTATCTCAAAATAGGCAGTTACAGAACGATGTAATTTTTTATGGAGCATCCTCATTGTGCGAAAGAGCCACGAAACAGATCAAGAAAAAGAGGAAGATTTAGGGAGAGGATGTGACTGAAGGATTCAGGATCCTTCCAGATCGATAGAGCAGCCCCAGAAAATGAATGACATGCAGCTGCTGCAAATGGGCAGATGGAGAAGAGGCTCAGTATTAAAAAAAAAGAGTGAGCAGAGGAATAAATGTGGTCAGAAGGGTGTAGGGTGGAGTTGGTCCTTTTTGCATTTCAAAAAAGGAGAGAGGCAGTTGGATTTAGGAATGAACAAGATCCTAGCGAAGGCAAATGAGTCTTGCTTCCCAGAGTGAGGGGATTGTTTGGTCATCCTAAAATGGTCTCTTTTTTTGTATTTTCAGTGAAAACAAAGATAAAATCCTTTCCTGGTGGTCTGAAATGGTTTCTTGTGGTCAGTTAGGTATAACGCTGCCACCCCAAATAAAAATATTTTGCTGAGCTTTAAAATACATTGTTTTTTTCATTTTATCTCTTTAAAAATGAATTTCAAAACAAAAACATAATTTAAAAGCAATCACTTTGGAATTTGGTGTGTCTTAAGTTTGGGGGGATTTTTTTTTTTTTTTCAGCCAAATTATTGCTGATTTCAACCTGAATTTGTAAATCATTTTCAGGTAGGTTCCAAACTAGCACATTACTCACTGCAAGCACTACCCAACTGTACAAATCCTGAAGTGTCTTGGAGACTTTTTTTCAGAAGGAAAAGCTGTGTGCAATGCATGATTGCTTTCAAATCCTGTAGATACCATCTAATCCAAGTGGCCTTGGATCCAACCTGAATGTCTCAGCCCCTAACTGTGTGCCAAATACCTGCATTGTTTGGGAGTTCAGGTTGCTTGTTCATAGTCAAGAAAAAAGTGCCAGCTTGCACTGTGTCAAAGACCATGAATTAAAATAATTTTTTTGCTGTTTCCTGCTTCTAAAACTATTTGTAATTGTTGTAAGTGCTGGTCATATATCCTTTGTAAAATGTGGTTCTTTAAAATGGAGGCATTCAAAGTAACTGGTTACTGATGAAAAATGTATTCTTAATTTATTTGGCTTGATCCCAGTGAGAAAATAGAAATAACTAAATAGTTTAAAGTCGCAAAAAAATGGGGCTCCTGGCTAAATAAATATATGCTTATTTTAGCTCTGAACTACATACCACTGAGTGCTAGAAGCCTCCTCCTCTTTTTCTAATAATTGTCCCTTGGCACATCCATCTCTGTGTTGCTTAGAGGCCTGTCTGGTAATCTTTAGCTAGTTTTAAATCACAGGTTTCTCCATATGTAGGCCAAATGTTACAGAAGATACTGAAAGTTCATGCATGCGCGCACAGACACTCTCAAAGGCTTTAAAACATCCGCAGATATCATTAAAGGGCATATGCTAACAGAAAAAGTTAATAGGCTATGGTAGAGGAAGGAGTTTCAGAGCAAAAACAACTTGTGAAATATTCATAAAATGATTTTAAAAGTACAAAATTTTGATCTGTGTAGTGGTTGCAGGTACCCAGAAATGAGGGGGTTTGTTTGGCTCAATTTACAGGTCTTAATCTAATAATGATTAAAATGTTGCGAGAGATTTTAATTCTCACTTGAATGCTCTTCCTAGTTACAGGAGGCTACTATGTGCTTACTGTTCTGGGCTGCAGTAGCACTCTCTCATCTAATATCTTTTTGCTTCACTTAGTACTCAGTGTACGTTACAGATTTCATAGATAAAATAAAGACAATTTTGTTGTTGGAGAAGCTGAGGCACAAAGTGGATATGGGGGCTTTGAGGAGGACATAGAAAGACTGTGGGAAGTTAGAAGAGAAGTCTGATTATGCCACGTTCCTTCAGCAAGAACACCTTGTCAGTCACATGTGAAATGGAGCCACATGGGAACTGGTATTTATCACTAGGACCACCTTCCTTTTGGAAGTATGGGAGGATATCTGTGATAGGTGCTGGACTATGTGGAGTTGTCAGTGGTGTAGCATCTTACTTGTGTTGAAATTAAATGGTTGGACCTAATTCCCATAATCTGAGGAAGAAGAATCTGCTATGAGTGAATATCTGACAGTGCTACTGAACACAGCTTGTTCTTATCTTCCTGTGTTCCCCATTGAACACCTTTGCTGGGCCACTTTACTCCCATGGCTTGCTATGTTATGAAACAGAGTAAAATTGGGTGGCAGTTGTGTCACTCACCCACACGTGCATACTGTGCACTCACATGCATACTCACATCCACACTCCTACCAAATCCCAAGATTCACTTCCAGATCAAATTTGAGGATGAATAATATAGAATCCATTCTACTGCTTCTGCCCTGATGAAAGAATTTATCAAAAATGTAGCTTTTTACCTGAACGTAAAGTGTTGATTTCTTTTGAAACAGCCCTCGGGTATAAAATAACCAATTCTCATAGACTTAATAATAAATTTTGATTCACACACTTGCTCACTAGTTAGCAGCATTAAAAAAAATTAAATTGACTTTACCCCAAGTATTTAACAAATCCACATCTCTTCAGTGACTAGGGCAAGAACTGTTATGGCTATGTTTCTCCTAAAATTACCTTATTTTAGACTTCAAACAGTTTCTCTCTAGCAAACCTGACTGTGCCAGAGGACTATGTTAACATTATGTAATATTGTTGTAAAGCACTACTCAGGTAGTGAGGGGAAAAAAAAATTCTTTCACTTTTCTAAACTACATTTACAGTTGACTTTACAACTGAACTAAAAGAGGATAGTTTTGTCAGTTCATGTGATAGTTGTTCAGCTGTTTGGTGCTCTTCTGTGTTCTCTGTAGCACTCATTCAGTGTGGAGACAGTGAGGAATACGCAGCTGCTGTCCATGTCCCAAGAATGAAAGATAGCAGATAAAAGGTTCAGCAACACCCTCTTGTTCAAAGGGAAGGCAAGAACAAATTTTGGATACAGGGCGATATCACATCTTTGGAATAAGTTGCTCTTTTGTTATGACTGGCCTAAAGATTGAGACCTCCTGTTAATCATGCAGGTTTTTTTGAAAATTGTTATTGATCAGATCTAGAGCCAGATTTAGGCAATGGATTAGTAGATATACTGAAGGGAAGAAGTCCATTGTTGCTGAAATTGATGCAGTCGTTATAAAACAATTACTATAAAATTTCCAATGTCTTCTTAAATTTGAGGCAGGCGATTTTTTACCTTTCAATTTTTGTAAGTCCTCACTTGTGTGCTGGGAGTGGGTTTGCTTTTTCTTACAACAGGCTGTAATGACCGAAGATTTCCCTGGTCATCAGCAGCAGTAAATGTGGGGACAAAGGAAGAGAAGTTTATTGTGAGACCGAATTTTAGTTTTGTTGGATAACTGATACAAAGCAGCTATCTTTTATGGCATCTCTATGATTTTATTATAGCTCTGAAGCACTGCCGGGGCTCTGTTGTTGCACAGAACTGATGCATGGCCTCAGTACAGAGATATGAAGTATGCTCAAATAATTTGTAGTTTCGATGTGTAAAACTGTAATTACCAAGGGATAACCGGACAATTACAGTTGCCAAGAGATAACTGACCTTCTATTTCAGGAGGAAATTTGGCAAGGGAAGATTTAATGTTATCTTCACACTCGAGCAAGTGAGGTATTACATCCTCAGTGATGTATTCTATACATTGCACACCGTGGAGTGCACAGAAGTTATATTTTAAACTGATTTCACATATCCTTTCAGTGGAGAGAGGCAATGTGTTGGTGGATGTTCATGGGATATTCATTAAGATCCTTAGTCATCAGGAGTTATGTCATGATGATCTTTTATAGAATACATAAAACAGCGTGTTTAGTAAAAGAAAATCTTGGATGACTAAAAGATTATAACTAACAGAGAGAGTAATGACAGATCACTATAGGAAGTTCTTACTGATGGAAGTGGGCACAATGAACAGCATTGGCATTGACATAGGTTGTCATAAGCCATATTGAGAACACTAGTTTTCCATGCCGTTGGCTATTCTTGACTGCTAGCAAAGATTTTGGTCATATTCCAATGTGTTTTTCATAGTTAAAGGTCTCACAGTAGCAATAATTTTAAGTCTTCTGTGTACTAAACTGCAAAAAAACACATAAAAATAATCTATCTTTCAATTCCAATAAAGTGGAGAAACTAGAAATGAAGTTCTTGCCTCCACAGAGGCTGTTGGCATTTTCCAGTAGTTAGAAAAATGGCCAGTGTGAACAGACTAATTTGTATTTAAAATACAGATTTACAGTGTCAGATGGTATCTCATTCTGAGAAATCTTGTCAACACATAAGGAAACAACATATTCTGCCTGAAGTAATACGTGGATTGTAAATCATACATTACCTCAAAAAAAAAAAAAAACCAACCCAACCAAAAAACAACCAAAAACCAATCCACCCCTTTTCCTATAATTAACTTAGGCAAATCTAATTTTTTTAAGTCATTACATTAGCAAGTACTTTCTAGAACGTCAGAGCTATGAAGCCCTAGGAACCCTAGAGAGAGAAGGGTTTTGGTAAGAGGCCAAATATTCTGAACACCTTTTCTGTGTTTGCATGTATATGTGTGTATATACATATGTATCTGTATATATGTAAATATAAGAGAGAAAAGAGTCCACATCTTAATTAGACTGTTGGATCCAAACACAAAATATTAGCCAATGCAGTGCAACAATAGAACAGGGCATAAGAGCAGGAAAAACAAAAGCTTTCTTTGAATCTGGGGGGTTTTTGATCTATTTTTTTCAGAGAACTATGTGACAGCTTTGTTCAGTTCCTCACCCAGTGGAAAACTTCTTTTCATCTACCCAGAAATAAAAGGGAAAAGCCCTTAAAAAGTAGCCTGATACAGATATTGGCAGGCTTTGGATTTTTGACATCAACTTTCTCCTTTCTCTTCTTGACAGGTAAATCGAGGAAAAAATGTTTACTGACTTGGCATAGGATTTATCAAAATAATTAAGAACCTTCATTTCATTTGCTCCCTATAATCTTTAAATGACAACTCATTATGAAGAGAAGTCCTCATTATAAGGGTGTCATGTAAACAGAATATTTTCTCTCTTTGCTTGGCAACAGAAAGATGATTTTTAATATTGAAGCACACAGGTTCTTTAAAACAGATGCATCCAGTCCTCCACTCGCATTTGTTAACTTTGTGAATGGCTCATTTCACCAAATGGAATATTATCTATGTTTTTTTCATGTGATAGAAGTATTGACTTCTTTAACTGAATTAAACCATAAATATAGGGGATTTGGGTAGGAATAGATATTTGTTAGGTGTTTACATAGATAAGGATGGAAAAGATCCCAAAACCCCAAGGTCAGAATTTTAGAGCAGTGTTTTTGAATGGTCTGAGTATTTGACAGGATAGATGTGGCAAAAATTTTCCATGAAAGATCAGCATGAAGAACAGTAATGTTGAAATGTGATTTTTATATAGGATTTGTTTTATTCACATTTGGCAACCAGGAGAGGAAAAAAAATAAGCTATTTTTATTCCAGGGTGCTGAGACCGAAATTCAAGTTTTCTTTAAAACTCATTGTAAATAGAATATTTGGTGGAGGCCATGAACTACTTTAATACATATTCCATCATTCTGTGCTGCATTTTTTTCTTGTTTTTATTCACTTCAGCATACTGAATGATTGAAAATCCAGCTACAGCTAGCATAGGCTTCATTGTTAGAGCCGAAGCCTTAGATGTGCGCTGAATGGCAAGTGGTGTACCCAGAAAACCTAATGCTGTCTAAAGGGAGAGAAGGGTTGGGGTAGTTGGATGAATACTTAATTCCTTATATCTGTTTTATGTCTCTAGTCAGCCTGGAAACACAGATTTCCTAGTGAAAGAGTTATATGGTCTTTCCAAGAACTCTGCTCTCTTGCAAAAGAAAAGATTGGCTTCTATGTAGAGTGTCAGCAATGAAGGAAAAGGAGGAAAGAAGAAAAAAGATATTGCGTCGGAATCTCAGCAGAAAAGCTGGCTTTAAAAAATAACATTCCTACTGGCACAACCTCTTGGCCTATAATAAAGATGAAATCCTCACATGACAGAACACTCCATTCCCCTGTGTAAGAAAAAGGATACTGTCTAGCAAAGACTTTCGGTTGCCCAAAGCAGTAATTACCGACAATCTGGAATGAGACAAGAAATTATTTCTTTCTGTTACAAGGATTTAGTCTCCTTCACTAAAATCTCACATGACATACCTGTAGAACTGTAGGGGGGGGAAAAAAATATTAAAAATAAAAACTGACCCTCTCCCAAAGAAACAAACCTTTAAAGTTTTAGGATTAAATCGTCAAATTTGGTCAGTTTTCTTCCATCTGTCATTTATTGCATCCATAGCTTTCCATATTTAAACAATAGTCACTGTAATTTACCACTTAACAGTAATAGTTGCTTATGTCAGCAATCAAAATTTTTCCAGTAGAAGGAAATTAATGTTTTACTTTGTGTTTTCAAGGATTAATGCATATGGTCACCATACTAAACTGCAGTACCAGTTTTTAATTTTTTTGTTTAAATTGTTTTGAGAATAACTTTATACTTCTGCTCATTTGGGATAGCTATGGAAAAAGGGAAACAATATATTTGATCCCTTACTATTGAGTGAAAGAAAGGCAAAAGCACCATAGCTTGGCATGGAAACCGATCTGGTTAATTCAGTGGAATAACTCCCTTCTGGCCATCTTTCTGATTATTGTATTATAACATATTCTGTTTCTTTTTCCAGTCTGGCCTGTTGTACAGATACAAAGATATAACTGAGAAATTAAAAGATTCCACATAGAATGAATTTGACCCATTTTTACTGGTAACTTTGGTCCTACAGTTTAGTATGAATTTTTCAAATAGAAATATAAAAGTACACTTCATAGTGCATCTCTCTTTATTCTTCATTGTCTGTCTTCCCTGATCACATTTTTCATTAATCTTTTCCTTATTTTACTAAACTATTTTTATTAATGCAGCACTCTTTTTATATGTTTTATATGTTAATATGTTTTATAAATCTTTTTAATGGAATAGGCTATGAGCATCTGCCTTTGTTGAGAGGAGACTCCCATTGGTTTGCCAAAAATGTCTCTTGCATATAGTTTTTTATGTTCAAATTTAAGCTTTTTTTATTTTGTTCAGTAGTTGACAATTACAGTGTCAGAATTGTACTGTGTACAAAAGAAATATGGCCATCATTAACAGAAGACCTGGATCTAACCGGGTAAAATTATAAACAAGGCAACTTTGTGAATTACAAACTAGCTATCATGTTTTTTCTCCTGTTAAATTTTTCCCATCAATCCTATTATAGATGGAAATGAGCATGTAAATTATTATTAGAATAAAAATTATAAATCTTTGAGAGATTCCAACCATAAACAGACACAATCTTTTATGTGTACTTTACATTATAGGTCCCATTTTAATTGTTGCACTAGAGCTGGTCCCTTTGATTCTCAGTTTTGGCAATCAGTCTAAACTTTTAACCTTGATTTATGTTTTGTGGATTGAAAATTATGTTTTAAATAAGGAAGAAAAGGAGTTTGAATCTGCATCTTTTGGCATACAACTTCTTTACTGACTTAAAAATAAAAAGCTATACGGAGAAGCATACCTTCTTTTTTTTATTATTATTATTATAAAGGTCAAGTTTCAATCAGAGAGGGAGCACAATATAATTTTGATGAAAATGCAGATATTTGGTGATCATTCCAGTACAGGATAAAATAATTTAATGAAACCTCAAAATGTGATATGAAATGGAGTTGTCATCTTCACTGTCATCACTTCTGATCCTTCTAATCTGTTTTCTCCACTGGCTTTGGAATAATATCCATAAAGCCCCAAGATCAATAAATCCATTTCATCCTCTTGACTTATACCATACTACAACGTGAACAACATTTTGGCTATTCTTGGCCTTCATCTTTGGTGGTGGTAGACTTGCTCTCCCTTCAAAATTATGCTTATTAAAGTAACGATGCCATTAAATCTTATGAACTCTGATTGTATCCAGTATAAACAACCTCCGTTTTGAATGAAAACCTTCCATTTGTAGTTGAGTTCAGCCATGTTATTTTTCTTAGGCCCATGTATATATACTGCCTTTTGCCAGACAGTTCTGATCTAAAAAATGCTGGTAGGTATCCATGTTTTCCTAAATAACTGGTATTTGGGTCAGAGTTGAGACCTAAACAGACTGATGGCTCAGTGTATGGAGGTTGTAAGAAATAAGATATTTTCACTGTGTTCAGACATTCATTTATGAAATCCTTCATACTTATATGAAGGGTTAATGAAGATCAGGTTTCAGCA
>NW_010303169.1:164441-199924 GCF_000700745.2 Antrostomus carolinensis
CATACAACAATAACACAACTTTCTTTTGACACAAATATGCTTCATCACCCAACATGCAACAAGTACAGTCATTCAAATTAATGGTGTTCAGCCGAATGTAACATCACAAACACTAAAAATCTTGTTACACATTTTTCCAGAAAGGATAAAACCATTTTTTTTGCTAACTTGTATAATTGAAAATTGTTACTCTCTATGTTTGTGCCAACAAGTGTACTTGGGCGCCTCTTGTCTGATCAAGACTGTCTCCTTCTGTGTCCTTCAGGAAAAGAGAACCACCAAAGACCACAAAAGGTGACATTTGAGGAGGCAGGGTGCTGAGCTCAGTCCATTAATCTCTTATTAATCACTCTGACATTTTAAAGAATGATTTTCTTGAGTGGGGAAAAAAAATATCTCCCAATAGCTTACCAGATACTGTGAGGACTAGAAAGAGGATGGGTAGTGAGAGGCTAATGATGAATTGAATTTTCTGTTACCAAGAGACAAAATAAACAAATGTGTTTCATCCTGAGAACATCCACCTGGGGAAGAGATCTCAAGGGACAGTTGCTCGCTAGGTCTTTTGGCTTCCTTGGATTGGGGTCAAGCTCCCGAGATCATTCCAAATTTTGGACAGCTATCTGAACCAAATTTTCCTGTTGCTTATTGGTATATGGATTTTTTTTTTTCTTGTTATCAAGCTTTTTTTTTATGTTTGGACAGATTGGTTAACTGTTTGCTCTTGCATTTCCCATCGACCAAAACTGTTTATGGTTTTATGGTTTGAAGCATCTGTGGTAACCAGCCATTATTCCTGCATGATAGTATTTTCTTATTAAATTTTCATATACTTCCCTTCACAGAATACATGCAGGTACACTTTTAGAGCGATCATGATAACGTTGATCATGATCTGTCTTATCTCTCACTGCACTTGCGACACAGGTAGATGTATTTGTGGGTCTCTTGTGTTTGACAAAGAACAGGACTGTGCCTTCACTGTGCAGAGGTCACCTAAAACCTCTTTCCATCTATACTTGAGATGTGGACACAGTAGTTCTCTGTCATATTTTTCTTTTTCTTTAGCTTACTGTTGAACATTTTCTCCTAGTCACAACCACATCAAAAGCTTCCTCCTCTTTCACTTGTTTTCTGTCACTATACAGCACGCAAAAAAAAAGGAAAATACTACTTTTTACCACATAGTACTTTGTTGCTTAGAAGTTGTATGGACCCTATGACAGAAAGCTATGAAGTTTGGCATACACACTGACTGATATAATCATTGCAGACATGTCTAAATGTTTTAAGTGACGGTAATGGCTGTAGGAAAGACTTTTTTTTAGAAACAGCTGCAGGATTCTTTGATTTTTTTTTTTTTTTTCTTTTCTGAAAGTCTTGTGCATTTACTTTTACTCCTAGCAGCTATAGCAGAGATCCATACATTGCAGATCAAGACAGTATGCCCATTTAAAGCCCTTCCCTCCTCTCCTTTCCTTTGCAATTCTAGAGAGCTACAAACAAACAATGTCACATGTAAGATTACCTTTCTACCTGTCCAAATCCCTCAGGAACGCACACAGCTCTGCTACATTCATGATGTCAGCATCATTATATATAAAATCTGTAAGAAATGTTCTCCAGTAAATCCCAAATTCCCACACAAGTTCATCCAGCCCTGACAGCATTGCAGCTCCTCCTGTCAGGTATTGTTCTCAGGAGGTGTTTCCAGATGTTATAAAATTCCAGTATATATGCTGTATTTGTAGAAGTCACCTTTATAAAAACCTTTCTGTAAAATATATATATAAATATATATATATTTAAATATTCTCTCTAGCTTAGTTTAAATCTTTTCTTAGTTCATCCGAAATGCTTCGGAGTGCTCTCTCAATAGAGACATGCATGTAATGCTTAAAAAAATTCAACCACAACAACTCCTAATGTTAATGTTTATTATATTTTTTTCATTTTTCATAACAGTACTTTCTGAAAATAAAACACATTGCAAACAAAGCCAAAGTGATCTGCTTAATGTTTCAGTGTTCAGGCAATATAAAATCTGTATAGACTCTGTAATGTTAGGGGTTTTCATCTCCACTTGCTTTGAATAGTGTTATTGCTGCATTTCTAAATATAATATTGACACTCCAAACGCTCTCCATTATTTTAGCTTCTCTCAACAACTGTTCCAAATTGATCAGCTGAAGTTTCTATTGTGTAGCTCAGATATTATGTATCTGGTGCCCATATTGCTTAGTTTTTGTGTTTTATATTTGAAAAGGATGAACTGTTTCACACTTTGGTCCTTATATCTTCATGGTCATCCATTCCCAAAGAAATAGTTTAGAAATGAGCTTATAAATTTCCAAAGAAATAGTTTAGGAATGGGTTTATAAATGGAGACATTTCCTGCAAATAACTGGTGAAGGAATTGTAAATCTAGACACAATTAAGAGTTTTAAAAATTCAAAGGTGTAATCAAAAGTCACCTGAAAATATATGGTATTATCTTCCTTGGAAACAGCTGTGTTATCTTTTCCTAATTTAGGGATTAAATACAGGGTAAAGAAATGCATGTAAATTAGTGGATCAAAACTGAAATGAAAGTTTGCAATACACTAGTAAAATACTATCCTACTATTTTATTGAGAAAAATCTTATCACTGCCTGGTTTGTTGTTTGTTTTTTTGTTTTGTTTTTTTTTTTTTTAATACAAATTACTGTGCTGTGCTGTTCCCCTTCATGGATTCCTTGCACTAACAGTTTAGTACCTATGGTATCTAAACAGGATAATATAGTGATATGTATTCAGAATAGAATATGTATAACTGTGGTTTGGTATGTATATACACATATATAAGTAACAGAAGTACATTCCTGTAAAGAAAGCGCTGAAATGACCCAGAGCAGCAAATGTCTTGAATATAAAGAATAAGATCTGAACTTGATTTGAGATTAAGTGGGAATCTAGTCTAACAGCTGTGATTCTGAGGAGATCCTCCATGGTTGTGATGGTTGCACAGTGTAGTTGGCTGTTGCTGATGCAGGAGCTGACAGTGGTTATCGGACTGATGTGAGGAGGGACTGATAAAGTTGTGTACTGTCTGCACATTGCTGGAACTTGATTCCTTGCTCTTCCAGCTTGTTATTGTGCATAGCTATTGAAAATAAACTGAGGGAGCATTGATCCTTTTGAAACCCCACAAATTGTTACTTTTTAGAATTTGTTAGGTTATGCAAAGAACTGCCAACAAAGTCCTTGCTTGTGCTGGGTGCTGGATAAACAAAGAGGTGTCGATCATCGGTAGCCAAGGAGCTCACAGTCCAAATAAAGCAGGGATAGGGCGGGGTAGAGGTATCAGACCAAAGTGTGTGAACAATGTGATATTTGGGATAAATGTCATTTCCACAGTTCTTGGCTTCTGCGATTGCCCACACAGTTTGAGGAGTCCTGTAGTGGAGGTACAGTTTCCTGTCACTACTTACTGGGTGTACCTCTCCAGGAAGGACTCAAATAATTTTAGAGCAATACTTTCACTGCAGAGGTCCAAGATGATGGGAACGGATGTCTGTCCTTTGCCCACTGATGGGTGGAGAATAGTCATCAGTCTCCTAGGTGGTGTCAGTTGTGTGTCCTGGCTTGACTCCAGACTGTGCTGTGTCTAAAAGGTTAATTTCCATTAGATGAGAATGTCCTTGGCCTTTGACTAGCTTCTCTGTGGACTAGCTCGTGGGAAATCTGATACTGGGCGGTAGTTGGCTAGAACCAATGTATCCAGGGTGGGTTTCCTTTCTGTGGATAAACAGAGCATGTATATCTCCAGGAATAGGAGTTTGGCATCTTTTGCCAGCACTCAATTTACTTGTGGCCATCAAAAAGTGGTTCTTTTTATTATGGAGGTTCAATATGCTACAGAAGCAACCTGTATTTTCCAACTTATCAATGGCTGATGTACATTTTCAGAAGCAGTATTTCAGCTGGCTTATCTAGTTGTCTGCTTATATGAGTTTGTACTGTTCACTTTACTATCAAGAAGCATGGGTTAAAGAATTATGCAACCTATTCCTGCACTCTGCTTTGGTTCTGTAATATCTGTGTATGATGAATTTAAAAGTTCATGAATGCTGGTACTTCTACTGCAGTTGTATGTCTTTCAGTGTCAGTGAAATCTCATTAGTCTTCACATATTCTCTTCTTGTGGCAGAATCTTTCTTTTAAGAAATACATTTGATAATATTTGCAGCTGAAGTGCAGGTTCTGATTGTTTTTCACAACTGTTAGGGACAAGAAAGCCTGATCTCTGCCTCCGCCTGTATTCCTGACAACAGTACTTGCAGATTTGCCTTGGTGTTTAGGATGCTGTTTAGTTTTGTGCTTGATTCATAAACATACTGATACCAACAAGTATGGAAGTTTGGCTCTAAATCTGAGTTTTGCTTAACCTTGATAGACAGTGAGTCCTTAATCTAACTTAATCTAGCAGATTTTCAGTAGTAGCTTTCTCTAATCAAGGGAACAGTTGACGACTGGGATTTTCATTGTAACCGCAGAAAGCTATACTGAAGGAACCAGCATTGTACTGATGTTGCAATCTTGCTTTCACATCTTGTATGTGTCAAAGCAAATTGAGCTGATAAAAGTTGGTTTCTTACAGCTTCTTGTAGTAGTGGTGCTTTACATCTGGTAACCTCCGTCATGGGAGATGACGGTTATCTAGTACAAAGTTAACACTTCACTGCTGCTACTGTGCTATACCAACCCTGTGTGCAAGGGAAAGGGGATTTGGCAAGATGAAGAGCTGACAACTCAAGACGAGGGAATTTGCGTCTATCATTATCTGTGTTTTATGACCACAGATGTTTTTAATTGCTAGCACCATTACTTATAATGACAAAATTATTTTATTATTGTGCTGTTGAATAACCCATTTAAGGCCAAATATACGAGCTATCTCAATTTTTTCCCAGCATTATAATATATTGTTGTGTCACAGTATGAAAAAGACTCATCGCAGATTAAAATTATACTTTAAATACTATGATCGTATTTGAAAACTGAAAGAATAAGATTGGGATCCATTCAAGTAATGTTTTGTCATTACACTGAGTCATGGTTCCTGAATAATTTTTCCAAAAGGTTAGATTTGAGGTCAGTACCTGAGTTATTTTCTCACATGTGCTGTATAATCACCTTCAGTGGAAGTTTGCTTGAATAAGAAGTAAAAGCTGGGAACAGAGCTCAGTAAACATTATCCACCTCAACACAATAGCAGATTTATTGTTCTGGCATGTGCTGGCAGGACTCTTTCTGTTCTGCTTTCCCATATACATGCTTCAAGGAATGGATTACTGTTGGAATGAGAATTTCTAATTTACCAAAATACTGCTTCATGTGTCCCCCATCCTTCAAAAAGGATCCCAGTTTTGAGGATTTATATTTTCACCAGCTTCAGCTTTAGCGTTCATTATTGTAGCAGTCCCTGCTTGACATATACTTTACACAATTTTAATCTTCACAGCTGTGGGAGTTCCATTGTAAAAAAGATGCTATTAATGTCCTCCCACCATTGTTCAAACATTACCACCTTAATAAAAACCAAAACAAAACAACTTTTAAATGTTCTCTCGGTGCAGGCAAACCCATTCTGCCTTTTGCTTTCATTTCAGCCTGTAGGCAAACATTGGTTTTAAAATCTGTCACATAGTCTGATTGATCACTTTCCAGGAAAACAGGATTCAAGTAGATTCATAATGGCTTACACAGAATTGCCACATAAAGAAGAAACATTTTATTCCTTTCTAATGTCAGAGGAGCTGATAGGTTCTATTTAGCAGTAAAGCCTCCTAAATAACTCAAGCATTCACTAACTACATGAGCACAAATAAAAGAGAGGAAGTAAAATTTCAGTCCAAAGCGTAGTAATCTTATATTCTTCAAACTGCTGTATGAATAAGTGAAGTAAAGCATGTCTCAGTAGATGTTTCAGAAGTACAACCCTCTAGAAATGCAGCATATAATAGTATTTAAGTAAACATGAAGTTGAAAACCTGACTTGGTTGAGGTCTTTGGAGATTTTGCTGTTGACTTCCAGGATCCAGAATTTTACCTACTTTTGAAAGTAGAGCCTTATGAGGTTATGGTTTTAAATTCAAGCAGGATTGACTCAATGGTTGGGAGGAAGATGCACAGTTTCTGGAGAGCTTTCCCCTTCTAAAATGGCTGAACTTGGTTACTTCAGAACGATATGCTGTGTGTAGTATGTATGTGTACGTATTTCTCTATAATTTCATCCTGCTCAGTTGTGTCATAACAGTAAAGGAATTAGACTCTCAATAAACAAACAAAAAAGCTTTAAAAAAAAAAAAGAGGTGGAAGTATGGTGATGCTTCTCAATGTCTCATTTATAGTCTACTCTAGTTAAAAGACGAAGAAAATTCTGAAGAACTGCTTTCTGGAAATTAGATCCCTTTCTGGCATCCCATTTTGGATATCTCAACTCTTCAAGTTAGGTTTGAAAATGTAATGTTTGAAAATGTTCTGCAATTTTACTAAAACACTGAGCTAAATCAGTTTGCAAAGAATCACCCAAACATTGCAGTTAATTTACAGAAAATAATATTTTATTTTAATGCCCAGCTGTATTCCCAACTGTTTGATCAAGTTTTAAATGTAATTGTGCCATGGGGTGGCACATTAAAGGACAGGAGAAAATAGGACAGTTAATATTCTCCTGCAAGCTACATGTACTTAGCCATTCTTCAAAATAAGTAATTTGGAGTTTAAGATACAGTGCTTGAAAAAAAGGGTCTTGTTTACATACAATATGATTTACCAACCAAATAAATGAGAGGAACTTTTTCAGCAGGATTTGTTTCCAAATGGGAATGAAGCCCATCTCCAGGACAGCATACTTACCCAAGAACCTAGGATCTTTGCTGTGGTAGCTTACCCTACCATTTTCTTACTATGGCTTATTTTCCTGAAGTTCATTGATGCCCGTTGGTAATTAATTAGAGACCATTGCTTTTGCCAAGTCTTGGGTAGGTACTTTGTGCTCATTCACCTCAGCCTTGCTTTATAGCCATATTTCAGCTTAGAATTAGCAGCTCCTGGTTACTATTCAGTTAAGTGGGAGAACCTTTCTGCTTATTTTGTGTAAGTTCTACACATGAGAGTAAATTATTCTGCAACTTACTTAACAGGATGTGTGGAGATAACATGCTCACATCAGCTGTGGTAGGAGTGATTCCATCACTACCTCAGTGATAACCTAATGTCAGTTAAGTGCGCTGTAGGTTGACTTATAGAAAAAAATAATTGGTGTAGACTGAATCTGAAGATGTTATCACATTCTTTTGCCAGCTCTGCAATTCAGGTGTTGCATTTAGCCTATAAAGAAAATATAGTATAAATAAATGATGTTGAGTCAGGCAATGACAAGAGATAATTGAAGCTGTAAATGCTTTTGCAGTATTACAACACAGTAATGTTCATATTTTGCAATACTGCATTGCTGTTTACATATCCCTTACAGTAATATAAGCTGTTGTAATTCCTTTTCTTTAGAACAGGATATGAAAACAGAGTGGATGAAAGCCACCATATTTGTTCTAACTACTTTTGAATAGCCAGTGTTATAATTCTTGAAGTCTTGATGTGGTTCAATAAGTCAACTGGAAAAGACGGAATTATGACAACAGTTATAGCTGATAGTCTGAACACTTGTGTGCCTGGCACGAGTTTGGATTCCGGTGCCTTCACAGTTCGACTTTATTTTCTTCTTCATGAGGGAAATTATTTCAGTTATGGATTTGCTCTTTCAAGTTTTTGCTTAGGGAGTTCACAGTGTAAAAGAGAATTCTTCTGCATGTTTTCAGTTTGCAGTAAGAATGAAAACATTGTGGTGTTTTGCAGTGTGCACAAATTAAAATCTGTTTCTCAGCTTTTTCTTGTACTAAATGAAACCCTGGTTGTTTTTTGTTTTTTTTTTTTACATGCTTTAAGGATTGTTTCTGAAAACCTATTTTACAGGGACCTATAGTATCGACTCCCTGTTTAAAAGGGAAAATCAAGAGCTTATTCACAGTACTTTCCATGATCTGTTTCCCAGGCTTAGGCTTTCAAAGAGAGTTTCCTTTAAAAAATACTTCTCTGTCTTGCAGTTCAATTTCCTGTAGTACTGGTTATGTTGAGAATCACAAGCAAAGCGTTCTCTGAAAGTTTGTGGATCGTGATGTGCAACCTAAGCTGGGCGGGGTAGAGGAAAAGGAGGGAGGGCGAAGGTTCCTTCCGTTCTTAAAAGTAATTGTCCTGATGTGATGGAAATTGCAGTCACCTGCCTAGCAGTGGAAAATCTTTAGCTATAAGGAAACCTACAGCATCATCACTTCATTATCGTTGCTAGCAACCTCATGCTGGACAGCAGCTTTGATGAGGCTGATAAAGGCAGGGTTATTGAAACAACAGAAGTGCTTGAAGGACCATAGTTATAGACTAGACAGATCATCTTGGTAAAGCTACTGCAGAAAAACTTTACGCTCTTGCAAACTGGACTCAGAGCAAGTTTGGGACTTAGGAACCTGGAGCTGTAGGTTTTTGCTAGTCTAGGGTAGGTGCAGAGATAACGTCAGATGGGTTATTCTAGAGCTGTGTGAGTATAAATGAGATCAGATTTCAACCCTAGGTTTTATTAAATTATATTTCCAATTTGCCAGGAAAACTGGAATTAATCACTACTGGTCTTGTGGTTACCATGGCGAATATCTAAAGCAACTGAAGTCTGCATTACTCAGCACATTTCGAACTGAATCATTAACTTCCTTTCATCTCGGTTGCCCATCTTTAAAATTACTTGCCTTATAGTGCTGCAGTTCTACAGTTATTTTTATGTTTTATAAGGATCTTCTATGTCATTTTCCCTAAATTTGTGTACAATATGCTGCAAAAATAGTGTCTGTTTTGTAAACGTAGAGAAATTCTTCTTACCAAATAAACTTTCAAAATACCAGGCAAGCAAAGGTAGTATTTTACCTATATCTGTGCATCTTTTTCCTTTCTTCTCCTAATTATTCCTTAGAAGCATCTGGTAACTTTCTGCCTAACTGTTGAATTTCTATTTCTGTTTTATTAGCCAGACACCTGTGTGCCAGCTGAGTATGTACAGACATTCCTGAAAATCAGGAGTGTTATTGCCAGCATGACTTATAACAAACTTGCAGTGTGATAGCATAGTAAGATTCTCCTTGCTCTCATGTTATTATTTTGCAGATTAAAAAAGCTCATAAATGGTACTAGCTTAATAAAGTACTAGCTTATTAAATCCCTGATATTTAAGTGCACTACGTGTAAAATACAGTATTAAATACACTGCTAAATATATAAAGTTTCTGCTTATCTTCTTTATTCTCTTGATTTCGCTTTGTGAAAAGCTATTCTGGCTGCTTTTCTGGATGATTAGTAAGCCCAGGATAAGCTTAACTCAAAAGATGTTTTTTTGAAAATCTCCAAGTGAGCTGAAAAATCCATATAGCAATAGAAAACTTAGTTTAAAAATATCTTATGCCAGTGGGTTAAGTTTTAAACTTATTGAAATCTTTGGCACTTTATGGTCAGCTTCTGTAACACCACAAGGTAAAGCAAAATCTACGAAGAGGATGAGTCAAATAACACTTTTACCAATCTAGGAACCTTCTTTTAAATAATAGATGTAACACTGGAAAAAAATGTTGCACTAAAATATTCATAAAACAAAAGATCTAATATTTAAAATAAGACCTTAAAAGAGGCCTTATGAGCTTGTCTGTTATTTCTGGCTATATCAGTTGAACTAATAAAAGATACTGCCTCTCTTTTCAAATCCTGCTGCGTTTAATAATTACAGTTCCATGTTCTTTGTTGTTATTCTAAGAGCGTGTTATAATCTGAGGCAGCATTTCTACTTTTGAACCTCACTAGGTGTGGTAGTTTATAACAGAAATCTCTCTTGTTCCAGTCCCCCAGTTTGTCAAATGGGGTTGCTAGTATGTCCAGTTGAGCTTCACCTGGCTGACAGTTCCACGTGTGTGCTCACTGGGGAGTTTTTATCATGCCACAGTCCTGGTATTAGAAGGGAATCATCCCGTCACCTCTTCACTGCTCTCTGGTAGCTGTACCTCACATACCCTCTTTTTGCAGTTCTCAGCTCCAGCTGCCTCTCTGCAAGACTCACAGCCCATTCCCACAGTCCTCTGACTATTTTTCTTTCTAATCACCTGTGTGTTTCCCAGCTGGGCCATTTAAATCAGTTCTGGCAATTCTCTCTTGGCTGTGTTTGCTGATTCTGGTCTGAATTCTGAATTCTGGTTGTGGGGTTTTTGTCCTCTTCCTATCATCTGAAGTCACCCAGCTAGAGGTGCTCTAGTGCCTGATTTGTCTTTTGTTTTTCGTAATTCACCTTATTTGCCTTTTCTTTGTTTTACTTTCTCCTGTGTTATTCCTCATCTTGGGTTGTATGAATAGGGATGTTACACAGGAGAAGCAAAATTAATTGGGCAGAAGCAGCATAAGTGAGATTGGAGATGGTCAAGTCATGGATGATGACGGTAAGGTTTGAAAGGGAAAATGTAGATTGAATACCAAGAGAAGAGCTGTTGAATATCACCCATTACCCTGTGAAGGAAACCATAGGAGACTGAAATGGAACTGGGAAAACATTAGTGAACAGCTCTGTAAGAAACAGACCTACAGAGCATGAACAGCTCTGTAAGAAACAGGCCTAAGTAAGCGACTGGCCTTGATGGCTGACCAGATTTCTAAGGCTTCTCATTCTTGTGATTCCAGGAGAGAGTGATGAAGGGGAAGGTGATAAGCCAGAAGGACTGTTTTGTGCAGGGAATGAACGACAGAAAATGCAGCACACTCAGCTGCTCGGAATAACCAGAAACTCATATTGGAAAAATCTTATACAGCAGAGAGTTAAATCTGAGCCTATAATTCTTAGAAAACATGTTAGAATTCATATGAAAAAGCTTTAAGGACTTCATTTTAATTGACCTTGGATACACAGCAGGTCATGGCCTTCTGGGGAATTAGAACCAGACCGTTCATTGGGGAACAATACAAGTGTAGAAGGTCAAGAGCTGATTCCTAATCATAAGTGCAAATGTTCTCATGTGTGTTTAATATGAACTGGGAAATACTTTGCAACCTATTAGTCTGGAAGAAATTGGAGAGGAGGACTTAATATATATATATTAATATTAAATATGATATTTTGAATAAGTTGTTTAGGACATTTTAAAATCATGAGAAAAAGTACGATAAAGGGACAGACAGAGCCATAACCACATGCTTTTTGTAATAATGAGATCAATAAACAGCTGAGGCAATGACCTTCCTGACGTGTTGTTGAAAACTTAATTGTGAAGACATGAGTTCTAACTAACTTGTTTTACCAAAACAGGAAGGGGGGGGGGGGGGGGCAAAGAGTTTCCCACGTTAAATTTAGGAACAGTCAAAATAAAACAAATGCTAAAATTATCCAATTTACTTCAGGCTTTGTGAGGAAGAATGGGCAAGTAATTGTCAATTATGGAGTGGGATTGGAATGCAGGTTGTAGAGGGATAATTAATTGAGAGATATTTCATTTTGATTAGCGTGGCTTGAAAAAGTGCCATCTGAAGTGGTTTCAGGACTGCTGGGCGGTCTGCTGCAGATGGACAAGGGCCTGGCATGCAGCACTAATGGGGTTATGAGGTAGATTAGAATCTATCACATTACTGAAAATAAAATAAAGGATTAAGGAAGAAGAAAGGATGGTCTTATGATCAAGAGTTAGGTCTTTGTACCAGGAAACCTGGGGTCATTCCCAGTTTGTGCCGTACAGTTCTTGTGTGGCCTTTGGCGTGGAGTTGAGGGCTTGATTGTGATACGCTCCAGGGACATTCTTGCAGGGTATAGAGCAGCTCTCCTACCAGGATGATTATATTAGTGTTCCCTTCATCACTGTTCCAGGTTGGGCATCAGAGGAAAGGGGAAGAGAAGAGGATTAGTGGTTTGTGACTGGTACTTCTCCTCTATCAAGTTCAGTAGGTGGAGTTGAGCTGGGAAGAGGTCGGGCTTGTCTTTGCTGTCTTTTTCTTCTCTGCATGCTGCCCCACCACCCCACTTAAAGGGCTGCTGTGATTCGGCTAGTGCCAAAAGGTCTCTGTGAAGCAGTACACATGGAAGCCCATTCTCTTCTTTCATATCTCTTTATTTCACTGTCTCTTCATAACCCAATCTAAATATTTGGAAAAGGTAATACTTATATTATCTGAGACTTGTTTATCTAATGCAAAGAATATTGAGTTCTTTGGTCAGGAGAGACAAAATGGTTTTGTCTAATAACTATGGTTATTCGTTTGCTTAAAATAAATAATTATTAACTTAACTGAGAATGTGATTTTAATCTTGTTTTCATTTTGGTTATTTTATAAATTTGTGAACTGAGACTTTGAGAAGGTGATATACCCTCTTCCCCTTATGTTCCCTCAGTGGAGATTTTAGGACTTCTTAGAGCAGGGATGTAAAATGGAAAATGTGGTTTGCTGTGAAGAGGCATCGTTAGTGCAGCGTGTGGAAGCAGCCTGCCTACCTTCCTGCACGAACCGTTTTACCACAAACAGATTCCTGTTCTGACACACAGCTTTCAGCAAAATCAGCCAACAACTGTTAGCCAGACATGAGTGTCTTTGGCATTCAACAAATTACTTGCACATCACACAGTGCTGATTACTACCGGAAAACAGTATAAATATCACGTTTTATATTACACTTGTAAAATTGTTTCTTTCCCCCTTTGTGGAGTTAGTATGCGAGAAACTTTAATTGTGCGATGGAGTTCAAGGAGATAATTCTGGCTGCAAAATTAGAAACTAACATAAAAAGAATGCATGTGTCATTATAACGTTCTTTGGCTGATTCCATTTTCACTATCACCTGTTTGCATTGTTGAAACCTCTTCGTCCAAATAGAGTTTTAATTTCTGCTGCATTCTGATTTCTGTATTGATTAAATACGAATCAAATTTAGCATTATACATTTGTCTGTGTTCTACCTTGTTATAGCCTTTCCTTACTTTTGCAAAGACATTCATAATTTGTTAATCAAATGACATTAAGTGTCTAATCTTTATAAAGTATTTCAGTGTTTTCATTTGAATAGTGCTTAAAAGGAGAGTCCTTTGAAAAGTTCAAATTAAGAGTTGATTTGCCAGATTTTCCAACCTGAACTATTTGGCAGATCTTTAGATTCATCTGAAAAAGAAAAATTAAGCACAGTATTTCTTTACAGCCATTTAGAGTGAGATAGTTTAGAACTTTTTTTGATCTTTCATCTCAAAGTAACAGGTTAATTTATATTTTATTACAACATGAATATCATTACTTAGTTTCCAATTGAAACAAACACTTAATTTGATGCCAGAATTTGTTATTTTTATCCTTTCAGCTTGAACTATGATTTGAAAAAGTAACTACTTGCAGAAGGATAGCATTGTTAAAATCGCTCCTTTACTTCTAGAAGACTTCGAAATCTCCACAATTTGTAGTTAGAAAAAATAGAATTTAACTCTGCTGATTTTAAAATTTGCATTCTGAAAATGCAAGCTCAGTTCCAATTGCACGTGTGAATAGCATAACTACTTTTGAGTTCCCAAGAACATTGTACACTGATAAAGCTACTTACCTTCTTAGAAGTGTTTGAACGATTAAGTTTCTTAAGCTTTTATGTCTTCTTAGAATGGCAACATAATGCCTGAAACAACATACTCCAGTATTTCTCTAAGCACAGCTGTACAAAATATCTTTATCATTGTTGTCTATAATAATTAGGAGCTGAATTTAACTCAAGACAACAACAACAAAGGTTGGGGAGGATGACACTCTCAGTCTTGATGCTGGATGATCTTGTGTTCTTTTCCTCATAACATCCAGTGGTACTTATGCAAGATTAAGGCTGCTGGAAATTGTTGAAGGTTTGAAAAAAGGAAAGAAAAGGAGAGGCAGCAGACTTGATGAGTCAAGTAGATTTCAGAAAGGACCATTAGTGCACCAGAACAGAAATAAAGAAAACAAATTGAAAATTAAGAAAATTAAATATAAATGACATGTATTTGTCCTTCTTACTTTTCTTACCAGGTATAGTACTAATTCATACTTTCTGAAGGGCCTGAGGGTAATGTACAATAGTATATGAACAATCAGGTAAAAGCTCATTGCAGCTGACAAGATCAATGTCCTGTCTTAGACTGTTCAAGTCTGTAGTTGAAAGTATGAGACATGGGAAAGGTACAACATCCTCCACCGCTTCAAGACTCAAGCCCTCCTTTAAAGCTGCTTTCTCTGCCTTTGAAAGGAAAAGCTTCTGAATTCCTGAAGTAAGACACATCTTAAACCATATGAACCACTTTCCGTGCTGACAGAATTTAGTTAAAGCTCATTATGTAAAAAGGTGCTATAAGGAAACTTTATAGAGTGAATGTTCTTTATAAACTGGAAGCTAAGGTTCAGCCAGTTTCCATTTAATCCTCCAATATTGCCTGCAGCAGTCAAGTAAATTTCATAACAGACTCTCTCCCCCCAAATAAAAACCATGTGCCTGCTTCATTTTTTTTACTCCTTTCCTAGTCCCCCCATTCAAACCTCTCCTCAGTGCTTTAAAGAACTGTGCGAGAATTCATAGAATTAAATAACACAGTTAACTCTGGCTGTTATTAATTAGGCTACATTAGCAAAAATACTGTCCTTCCTAAACAAGCTGAATTACAGGTAAATTGACATGGCTGAATGGCAATGGAAAGTGTTAAAAAGCGTGTATGTAGATTCTCTATACATGTAGCTTTAAAAATTGAATTGGAATTTTCTTTCTCCATAGTGAAATTAGCGTAAGTAGAGAAGGAAATATGAAAAGCAGTGTGATTTAATGAGTGCTCAGTTACATTGATCTAGGGCAAGAAGAGAAGTCTTGATTTTGGGCTTTTTCTTATAGAATACCAGAATGCCACCATTTTTAGAAATAATGTATTTATTGCATATTATCTAAGTAATTGCAGATTTGTTTTTTCTGACTTATGCCACTGGAGTCTTCTTTAAGAGGAAAATATTTCTGGAACAGCCATAGACTTTCTTCGTGCTCTCAGCACGCTAACACATAAAACTAGCTACCGACAGGCATTAGCAAGCAGGAGTCGTGAGGACATCTTCCCTTCCTCTAGATCCTCCTTCTGTCCCTCAGAGAGTGCCACCACTGGCAGATGACCTCATAATTTCAGTGCTGCAGAAAAACGTAGACATTTTATTGACTTCTCAGCTTGCTGAGGCAACAGCTACTATTTTTCTCATAATGATGGGTCTACTAATCTTTGTTCAAGGCTTAAATGCAACTTTAAAATACATTGTACGTAAGACTACATATCTGAGACTCTGCATACAAGTAAAAACCATTAAGTGTGTAAGAGAAAAATCTCTGGAAAATTTTAAAAGTATTCCAGAAACAATTTTATGTCTGCTAGAACCTATTAATCAACAAATATATTTACACATGATGGAGCTGAGCTCTTCTGCTCAGACTGACAACACATCCTGATGAGAAAACAACTCTCAGGCTTGTCTTTCATTATGACCAGAGTTTAACATAAGACTCTGGCTCCACTAAAAAGTTTAGCTGTGGCCTTCATGCCATGAGGACCATGCCCCTAATGCTATATCTGCTGTCAGATCTGTAGTGACAGTTAAGAAGATTCTTGCATCATCATCAAGTAAAACTAAAAAGAATTCTTCCTCTGAGCTGTCAGTGCAAAGAAGCAGAAGATAGGATTGTGGAACGTTTAGGGCTTCTCTAGTGTTGTTCAAAGATTAGGAGAAATGTTACAAATAGAAGATAAAATTCTGAAACTTCCATTCAGTGTCACAATAAATGGAAGTTAAAACCCACAGGCATAGAGAGTTTAAATTTCTGATTGGAACTAATTTTTAATTAATAAATGTCCCTTATTTGTATTCTTTTTCTCCTTGATAACATTATTAATAGTGATTTTAATTGCTTTTTTCTAGACTTTTCTAGACTTCTGTCTTTGCATGTGTTAGTGTTCTATTAATCTCTGTGTTGATTTTGGGAAGTATTTTTAACACGTATTTACAAAGTTATGGGAGAACTAACAGATCTCTATTGCCATTTGATCACAACTGTCAAATTTTAACATATGGTTTTCATGTTGTTCTCTAATTTAAAATTTTGGCATTAATGAGCAAAAGAAAATACACATCTAAAGACATCTCAGTACTGCACAGTAATATGAGGCTGATGTACTATTATGTGTTGTGTGTTTTACTATATAAACATATAATTTGAAAATATAGCAATAACATTTTTCTGGGTCACAGTCCATCAAAACCAATACTGTTTTGTACATCTGAAAAGCAAAACTGCACCATTTCCACTGGTATGAAAAGGAAGAAAGAGCTTTTTTGCCTTTTAGATTGGTTCCTCCTAGAAAATTGCTATGAGAAGAACTGGACTAAAGTGAGGTTCTTGAGGGATTTTGATGTTCTCTCTATCTGCAGTCTCAAATGATTCTGTGATTACGTGTGTTTTCTAAGATGCGATAGGTGGTTTTAAAGCACTAAAATGTTTTAAAGCATGGTATTTTAATTGGAATTTGAAAGACCAATTGTTTCTGGACTTAATTCCAGTTTCAAACTCTGACAGCTTTTGCAAACAGAAAAGTTTGAGCACTCAGGAGAAAGATTCAGGCAGCTAGCGTCAATGACAGAATCACAGTTGTCTAACACCACTAGCCTAGCAAGAGAGAAAAACATTCTGCGTGCCTGAAGGATGTCTTTAGCCTGACACTTAGAACTTACACCTAAATAGATGAATGATGATGAGCAAGATGTGTTTACTACTCCAGTTTTCTAAGAGACAACTATGAATGTCCATCTGGTATTCATCATTAACAGGCTAAAACACAAAACCTGACTGAACAGCCGTAGCCCAGCACGTTTTGGGGTTTGCTCTGACTCCTGTTTGCGTCAGTGGAAGCAGGATCTGTTGTCTTCCTAGCTAATCACCATACAACCCCAGGTTACATTACACAGCTCCTTGTCCAGGTCCACAGTTATGTAGTTCTCTCTGTAAAATTATTCCTACATAATTACAGTGAACCTTTAAGCAATCGCGAGTGCCTTTGCTTTAGCATTTTAGAGCTTTTGAAGCTAATCTCCATTTACCATGCTTTGGTTCACACTGTGGAGCTACTTCAGAGCAAGCAGATTGGATTCCTACCTCATTTGCTTTTCTCCCATAATAAACTGCAATTGAAATTAGGCACCTATAATTTAGTAATCAAAGGCAAGGTAAATATAAGTGAAATATCTTGTAGCTACATTTGGACATCGGTTACACATGTGGAAATTTTATCATTGGGTTTTTTTTGTGTACTGCGTTCCTTAAATCTGAAAATGGTTCCAGCCTAGCGTGGTTTACCTTCATGAAGTTCAGCAAAGACTTCATTGCCTCGAATAGCTGAGCAATAATAATAACAAAAAAGCAAGCACCAGACTTATGACAGCTTTGCTGTCTTTGATGTTGTCTTCTTGAGTGATATGTTCATGCAAGACAAATAAGTAAGATATCTCCATGAGCCCTACTTGAAAAAAAACCTCCAGATTTGTTCTGGAGATGGAGTATCTCTTTTCCCTTCAAGTATGTGTTGATGGATTAAGGGAGAATGCAGGCAAGCCCTAACTGTCAACTGCCTGTAAGCAAAGAGGTTTGACTACAGATGGAGCATTTTGTCAATGCTGAAAGAGAAAACTGAATTATACAAACATCTGAGCTGTCCTTTTATACCTTGTACACTTACCACTTCTTCAGGTCATATTTTCTGAACGCATTACTGCTTTTCCCTTCAACCCACAGGGTATTGACTCTAAGCCTTTGAATATTTTGTTATATGTAAAAAGGAAAGAACTGATAAGGAACATCTGTGTCAATGGATATATCGGAGCAGTGACATTGAATTTCAGCAACACTGAGGATTTTATTATATAGTGGAAATTTGTTTTGGCAGCCTGTCTCACCTCTGCTGCTGTAAATCAGAAGTCAGATCACTTATGTCCACTGATCTGAAATTAGCCCCACACCACATCCCTTCTGTATCTTTCAGTGTTCCCTGTGCCTTTTATTCTTCTGAAAAATTGTGGAAATATTATTTCTGTTTTACAGATGAGGAACTGATGTACACAGTTCAGAATACATCTCAGCTAAAACATCTTGGCATTTAAGTGAGATTTTTGAGGTAGCTGCATTCTTATTCTACGTTTATTCCATGATTAATGGAGTAATATCCTAATCATAGTAATGATAATCATAGTCAAATGTCAGAGCCATAATCACCCCCTGGAAGTGTGTTTCTGTTGCCTATAATGAGGGCGCTTTGGTTACCATCTTGAGATCCTCAGTCAAGTGTCTAATGGTAGTTGAGGTGGATGTGGGTCATAAAGTTAATCTCCAAAATCATTCCATACATACATGGCAGAGCGAGAAATCCCACAATCTGAGGTCATTTATCAATGAGAAATCCTTTCTTTGACTGTGTTCACTAACTCACCAGGTCATGTATATCAGTACTAACTGCAGATTATTTTTATGTGGCAACTGTGTTTTGATCATTCCTGGTTTCCTGTAATTGGAGGATGGGCTGAGTGCAGTGAACAGGAGTTGTCTTTCAAAAAGGGGCTTTCAGTCAAATACTGGCAGTTGTAGTATCTTCAGGAGACTAAAGAATACGTGAATACAAAGAACTTTTTAGCTCTTCCAAAAGAATATTTCTTCAGATATAAGATTGAAGTGAGGGATGGGGAAATGGGAAATGTTGGAATATTTTTATTTATTTCTATTTATGTTAACTAAATAGTGACATTAGATGAATGAGAAAATGTTTGCAGGTACACAGATTCAGTTCTGAAGAAAAAAGAAAAGCCTGTCCAACTGAAGCCAATTTATATCTATTTATGTGTAAACTAAGCTAGAATTTTTATGGGAATGGATTTCCAGTAGGTCTCTGACATGACCTGATCCTCCCAGGAAATCCTATGATATTGGGCTTTTAAATAACCACAGAACTTATATACTAGAGGTGGATGATATCACTGAAAAATCCTTCTGCCTTCTGAAAAGGCAAGGTTGCTCTATACAGTGTGTTTTCTAATGTTTTTACTTAATTTGGTTTTAAAATATCTGTCCATCTAAAAGCATAGGTAGATCTTAGCAGCAGGAAATTAAAATGGTGTTACGTTTGTTTTTCCTATTTAATTTTCATGTTTTTACATAGCATTGCATCACCCTAACTTGTTGCTCCCCATCTCTGATTGCTGTTGCTACTGTTTAAATATTTTAAATAGTAATTTATTCCATGACTTGAGCAGATCCCGAGCAGGGCTGTTCTATTGTAGGACTCTTACTTAGCATAGGAAAAAGTAGTCACCTGTTTTGGTCTTCCCTTTATTGTAAGTCAGTTTTTGTGACTTCTGATCCTCATTCTTTGTTTGGTGCTTTGTCATCTGGTTGGCACAAAACCCAAACAGTGCAAAATAAGAAGTCACAATATTAAAGAAAAACTTCTAAAAGTTACTTAGGCTCTTCTAGGTTTTGGACTGAAAGCCTACATCAATTTCTTACTATATCTCAACATTCATGTGTCTTTGTTAAAGAATAAAATGCCTTTTACAACTCGCCTTTTGAATATCTTTATGAAGCTCTGCATTTTGTTGACCTCAGTTAAGCAGACTAGTGGAGAAAAAAAATTCAGCAATTTAAAACCCCACACAAACAGGTATATGGAACAATTAATTATAACACAAAGAAACTCTAGTTTTATGCAGTCTGCTGTATGTAAGTTATATATATTAATGAGATACGAGGAAATAATGCTTACTCTTTAAAAAGTATCCTGTGATGTGCACTTAAAGACGTGACTTTACAGTGTTACAGTTACGTATCACCTGTATTGTTGTACCTTTTTTTTTTTTTTGGTTCCAAAGTAGCTAAACTAGCTCAACATATCCAATATTAGAGTATTCTCCCTTTTGGTGTGAAATACCAAGCATTTTTTTAATGTTAAAATCTCCCAACTGATCTCTTGAACAGCAGGTGATCAAGCAAATAAATGAAAATAACTTCAGACTATAGTTACATGATGATAGTAATGGGCTGATTTAATTCCCCAGCCCAATCACATTTAATTTTATTGCTATGGCATTCTTTAATGACCCTTTTTTATCTAGGTGGTGTAACAGGTACTTGCTCTGATACTGAAGTGGGATTATGTGCACAAACATCTTGTGGCTCGCATGGAATACTAACGAGTTGAAGAGATTTATGACCCAAAACTAGTTCTGGAGGAAGAATCCTTTTGCAGGAATAGAGTTTGTTAGATTGGCCATTTGTGGGAAATGCATACTGTAAAATAAGCTAGTGGCGTTTTAATCAGAAAGCCCCAAACATGAAGATTTGATGCATTTGTGCTGTATTTAAATTTAACCTACGTTGGATCTAGTCTTGTGGAACAGCTGCAAGCTTAAAACAATTCCTTTTTGTAAAATATTTTTTATTTTATTTTATTTGATGTCACCTCTCTACATTTTGTATAGTTTGATTCCCCTTCATTCCAATTGTCTGCTTAAATAGCATTAGTTAGAATGAAAAGTCTTCTACAAAGAGAATATTCAGGGTAGTGCTTAGGGCTTGACGCAAGAGATTTCTTCTGGCAAATGTTAATTACTGTGCAACCTGCTTCAAATAAACTCAGCTACAGTGAAGTGTTGCAAATTGATGGTATTATGAAGGCCCTGAAAGGCTTCAGTATGTAGACACGTACAAATGGCGTCTCCAGTTACTTTGAACATCTGCTTAGATTTAAGTGTTTGGAAAAAATACTCTTCCATCATGAGAGATTACTGTCAATTCTACTTTTAATGTGATCAAATCCTAGTATTAACTTATATAATATTTAGTAACAAGTACCACTGCTGAAGTAGAAGAAACCCTCAACGCAAAGTTGAGGAGTTTTAAGATGAATGTAACTTCCAAAATAGGTCAGAACATTTGAAGATCTGAATTTACTCAGGTGAACTATTTCATGCCTTTGTTTATGCAAACTCGTGAGAGATTTTAAGCAGAAAAATCTTCCCCTCCACCTTGGTCCCTCATAGCTTCTGTAGCAACTTGTTTCAGCAACTATGTGCTCTAATCAACTGAGCTGTAAAAGGTGTGAAGCTCTTTCTGGAGAGCATGTGAGAGTTTCTGTCTCTATATAGACACTATAAACTCACCAGATTTCTGGTAACAGACATGACCATGACATGATATGATATGGAATAGCCCATTGACAGAGCCAAATGCCAGTTTAGCTTATTCATTTAAATATTCCTCATCCCCTTAGATCTTGTGCTTGTAGACTGGCAAAACACAAAGTCCTTCAACTTCCAGTGACAAAAATTAAAACATCGGTATGTTATCAGTGTTTCTCTCACAACAAATCCCATGCTGAAACTTGGTGTAGACATAGTTAGGCATTCTCTATCTTAAATGTTTTTGTTATGAAGGCCAGTGTTAAAGGGGCAAAGTATAAATCAGGAAAGATGTCCATGTGCCAGAGTTTCTATAGATGAAAGTTCCTTTGACTGCCCAGTATGTAGAGCACTGAAGAAGGAAAACCCAACTCAAACAGAACACCATCTATACTGTTTCCCAGTGTAGTCTGCCTGTGTTTCTCCACAGCGCTCCTTTGACTTAAGTCAAAAAACTGTAGTTCAAACCACAGTCACAGTTCCTTTCCTAAAGGGCTACAAAGGTCAGTGCAAGAGTCTGCAGGAATCAACTGCTTCTGAGGAGAGGTGTAGTGGATCTCTGCCTGCAGAAGGCTGAGGCTCTGCAGGGAGATGCTCCCATCTGGATGTACTTTACAATACGAACCAGGTGCCAATGTTAAGTGGCATTCCTCTGTGGAAGAGCAAGTTTTGCACTCCTGGGAAAGGGGTAAGTACTCTGAGCTGACAGACTAGCTCTAACAAAACAATGAATGATGTATAAATAAACCGCAACACTTGCATGGCAGGTGAAAGATGGATGGAGTACTTAAAAGAAGGCTCTTGGGAACTCAGTGTGGCGTGCAAGATTGGAAAACCTATCCTGATTATGTCCTTTGTACTGGGTGAAACAGGTGAGGTCCCCAAGGACCGTCACAAACCAAGTGATATATTAGCACGATGGTACAATGCTGCTGATAGTGGTTCCTTTGCTTACTACTAGCCCAGCAGTAAGTTTGTGAATATTTGAGGCATCCTGACTGTTGAGGTTTCTTTTCCTTCTATAAATGTATTCTTGCCATAACATCCATGCCTGTCTGACAAAACACATGATTTCTATAACAGAACTATTAGAAGTGTTCTTACTATTCAGTACTGTTAAAGGTTGCACCTTTTGAAATAAGTTATCCTACGTGTTGGACAAACACTTCAGTACATTTTTCAATCCCAAGTTGCAACTGCACGTGACTTATTCATATACCACATGGCAAAAATACTTCTGAAAAATCTCAGTTGTACAAAGCCCCACAGAAAACATCAGAATTTTCTCTGTCATCTTCAGCTCTCTAGGCAAATCTGGATGTGATCCCTGAATATAATGAATATATGAAATATGTACTGAATTATTACCAGAACAATGTCCATGGAAAGGTTTTAAGTATTTCCTACCCACCAGTCTCCCAGTTATGGTACACAGTGCTTGAAGGCGTGGTGGTCCTAGCTGATTATTTGCTGTAGGAATACACATACATTCATTTGCATTTACAAATCAGTTTCCACAGAGGAAAACACCTGGAAACTTATTTGGTTTTTGTTTAATACATGAGTCACAATGAAATAAAATAAAATAAAATAAAAGCCTTTCATTTGACATTCTTGACATTAAAATAATATAACCCACGTACAATCCAGGACACTTCTCTTTATTTTTACATTGACTTGCATTTTTAAAAATTATTTGTAATTAGGTTTGTCCATGCTTTTTGATCAGAGGAACTGCAAACGTAATATTTAAATGCTGAATATAGTATTTGTAATAATGTAAAGTAGGAAAAATATCAAAACCCTAATGATTTGTAATGCCACTGCTAGCGTTTACTGCCACTGAATTATTGGCAATTGTGACTGAAAGGAGCAAAACCAGTCAGTATTTTGGCCCGTTGCAGTAAGAAAATAATTCTGTTTCTACAGTGCCTTTAAGGTGATCAGTGTAGAGTTATCAATGTTGTATATGAAAGGTATGCCACAGCTGGAGACATGCTCTTTGATCCCAGAGCCAATGCTTTGAATACAGCCACACCTCATCTTGCTATCAAGATGAGCCAGGTCTCATATCCAAATAGCAGTATGGCCAACTGTCTTTGCTTAAATATTTCTGTGAATTTAGGATTTACACATTCAAACCTACCAAAAATGTGGTTTTACAATCAATCACATTTCAGTCCTCAGGAAAAAAAAAAAAAAACACAAAAACGAAACACATCTGAAAAGTATATGTATTTTTTAAGCTATAAGGACAGGTCCTCTCCTCTGCCACGTTTCCAGATGGTGCAAGAGGTCGTCAGGGATCTCTGTACTAGGGCACCTGAGGGAAGGGGCCTGATTTTTGAGCACCTGGAAAGCCCCCTGAAGTCAGGGTCAGGTCTGCAACCTTGAAAATCAGAGAATTTATGT
Source organism: Antrostomus carolinensis (assembly GCF_000700745.2). Classification (NCBI taxonomy): domain Eukaryota; kingdom Metazoa; phylum Chordata; class Aves; order Caprimulgiformes; family Caprimulgidae; genus Antrostomus; species Antrostomus carolinensis. Next base: position 188,209 of record NW_010303169.1, read on the forward strand.
AGTTAATTACAGACTCGTGTCCTTGCATTTTTGTATATTTTACCCTGCATTAGAAATCTTTGTTCTCTTAATGCCCTTGCGATTCATTGTAAATATTAGTTATGCCACGTGCTAATAAACCCCTCTGAAATACTTCTCCACAAGAGTTAAAAAACTGATTCTTTGCTGGAATATAGTCTGCTATTAGAATAAAAGTACCTTCTTTTTCTCTCATTATTTTCCAATACATCTGATGAAAACATTTGAGATTTATACAGACGTATTTAGCAGCTGTGTCATATTTACCGAGACTGTGAGATATAAATTGAATTTAGTACATTTTGTCAAGAATAAGTATGTGTTTGATGATTAGACAATGGCAAAGGTGTTTCTGCTCTGTCACAAATGGTTTTCATTGTTTAATATTTTTTTGGATTATTTAATGTCTTTTTCGTGCATTATACTGTGGCTGATTCAGCAGTAAGGACTTTTTCGTTTTTATTTTGTAGTAGTAGGTGCTAAAGGAAGTAAAAGATTAATACAAGAACTACTCTTAAGTATCAGGATCATCTCTTACTTCCATTATTTAATTTAAAAGATGGTTTAGGAAACTGAATTACTAAAACCATTAATTGTCTGGTTCATGTTGGCCATGAAAAACAATTTGCTGAGTAGATTTTCAGGGAGGAAGAGAGTGAGGCCAGAACTTGAAGAACAGACTTGCATAGGGTGACTGAGAGGAGCTCACTGTGGTGGATATATCCTGTGCCAGTATTATGAACTACTAAAAGAATCCTGGAAACTTATCCAGGAAACCTGGAGAAGTTTTATCATCTTTGTGCTCAGTTCTGAGGTGCTTTTAGTCTAATGTGGAGGTTTCATAATTTTAAGATTTTTGGTATTTTGGTTAATGGATGACAAGAGGTAGGATTTCCTTTGGGATACTTACACAGAAGTTTGGAGGAGGAGAAACCTCTGTGGAAGGGGTTTTCTAGAACCATAGTAAAAATAGATTGATGGTGTAGGAAATTAATGAGTGTGGTTACTCATACAGGAGTTGAGGAAAAGCTGACAAATGAGGGCTCACGCTGTTTAAAGACATCTGCTAATGATGTCAGTCGCACAAAAGGTGTAAGGGACAAGAATGAAATGTACTGCAAAATTGAAGGAGGGACAACTAAGAAATTCTGGAAAGCTAATATAGTGTCAAACTTAAGAGTTAAATAAAAAACGACACGGCCAACTCCCTGCTTCCCTAAATGCGTACAAAACCTGTACATATCTGTATACCAACGTGAGATATGCAAGAGAAAAAATAGGTGACTTGAAATTCTTGGCAAAAAAAAAGAGGATCTTGACATAGTAGCCATTACAAAAGAATGCTGGAATGACAAAAATCAATAGGAGAGTGTAATACCTGGCTATAAACTGAACAGGAAGGACAGATTAGGTCATAGAGCTGGGGGAGCAGTATTAGGGTTGTACTGTTGAGCCTTCTGATCAGGAAACGGATATTGAGTCCAAAACTTTGAAGGAGATCAAAGAATCAACTAAGCCTAATGAGGTAGTAATAATGGGTGACTTCAACTACCTTCAGGTGGTCAAATGTCACAGTGGGAGAGAGCATGAGGGAAGCAATTTCTCATCACTCAGTGATTACCTTTTTGCAATGTTTAGTTCTAGAGCATGCAAACAGAGTGGCAATTCTTGACTTAAGTGCTGCATAGGAATGCAGGTAAGAAACTCTGAAGTCTTGTATCAGAGCAGGCCTTCTTGGGTTAAAATCATAGCCACTGTAAAACTTAAATTCAGTATTGAAGAACCAATAGCTAGTTTATAGAGCCACTATTAGACAACTCTTTAGATACTAAACTCTTTGGGCAAAAGATACTAAATTAAAAGTATGGAAATTAAATCCTAAGAATCAACATGGAATCCAGTTGAGGTGTTTGGTAGTAGAACAAGACACACAGCAGCCAAGTTAAAAAAAGGAAGAAGTATTTTGATATGATTACATGGATCAAGATTCTTTTAAACCAAAGATACATGCTTCAGGCATCAAACCCCATCCCTAGGATTGTCAATAAAAAGTAATTTTTTCTACAACATGTATAAAAAGCTGTGAAGCTGTGGCATAAGAAAAACCTTGCCAAAGCCATCACCTGACACCCACAAAGAAAACCAGAGCAAACAAGCTCTAAGACACGGGCCTAGCAAAAAGCAGAAATGGAGAATAAGGACATTCCAGGGAACTGTGGTTTGCTTTTGTTGTGTTCATTTAATATCACAGATGTGGTGCTAGGGACGTAAGGGACTATAACACACCCACAACATTTAATGTGTTAGAATAAGGGACTGAGAGTAAAGAGGTAAATTAACAAGCAACCAGAAACAAACAAAATTTTTTTTAAAAATTAACTTGTTCAAAAATTTATAATGAACATTACTTTTGTTTAAATTATATACTGTTCCAGCATGAAATGGTGAGGTATGAGAGGTAAGTGCAAGTAAAATGGAGATAAATGTGATTCACTAATATAATACTTACATGCCTCACAGGGCAGAGAAATGATATTACCTTCCCCAGCTGAGCCCTATATGTTAGAAGCAGTGTTTGGAAAGAAGAATAATAAAGTTTTTAGTGATAAAAGATAACTTTCATTGAAAATAAGGGGGAACATGCTAATATGCAAAACATTCTGCTGCATAACATTATTCTAGAAATATCAAGCCAAGCAGAACCAGGCATTAGGTAGGGATACATTTAATATCCTTCTCAAATTTCAAATGAGTTAACATCTTTTTATTTGGAAAGAGATGCTTTTAGGATGTGGGATGCTATTCCAATATGGCATTGTGTTCACAACACGCACTGTTACTTCTTTAGGGGGTGATTATGGCCATAGCTATATGTTCAGCATGTACAGGAAAAACAGTATTATTATTTTCTTGTGGTTTGGAGGCACTAGTAGGAATTACATTTACCAACAGCCAACTATCTTGTGGCTCTGAAAACATGGAGAAAATGGTTACATCATTTCCTTTGTGGCCCTGAAAATCCTTTTCACTAAACTCTAGATGGAACTGTGAGAGGGGTATCTATATATAACGCATATTTCAAATGCATGGTTCTCCATTAAATAGAACTTTTTAAACTGGTGAGGGTGACATGTTTGATATGTTTCTGATTCCAGCTTCTCCTTCAACTGGGGATATGGAAACTGATTGTGTCTTAGGTAATACCCAGAAATGATTTGAAACCTCACTGGCACTTCAAAGAGAAATCAGCGTGTCATGGGTGATTGCTTATGTGCATAATCAGTTACATCACAGGTGAAATGAACTAATGTGATGTGAAATGAACCTTATGAGAATTGCAAAATTTGCCAGACGATTACTAGGTGACCAAACACCCCATTCTGTCTAGAGAAAAAAGGCAGAAACAAAGTTTCTGAATCTCCTACTTGCAATTTTTGCTGCTGCATCAATAGTACAATCAAGTGTTTTACCTCTTCAGCATGTAAGAGAGCCATTATTTTTGAGGGATGCAAGGAAGATTAATGCTTGTTAATAATAATGATATTCATTATTAAGTTCTGTTTCACAACTTCTATTACTTTGCTATATAACCATTTTGTCAAAAGAACCCCTTTGTATATGTGTTGTTATTTTATTTATCAATCATAGAATAGTTTGGTTGGAAAAGACCATTACAATCATCTAGTCCAACCATAAACCGAACATTTGTAAGTTTGCCACTAAACCATGTCCCCAAGTACCACATCTACACGTCCTTTAAATAGCTCCAGGGATGGTGACTCCACCACTGCCCTGGGCAGCCTGTTCCAATACTTGACAACCCTTTCAGTGAAGATTTTTCTCCTAATATCCAACCTAAACCTCCCCTGGTGCAACTTAAGACCATTCTCTCTTGTCCTATCACTTGTTATTTGGGAGAAGAGACCGACCCCCACCTCTCTCCACCCTCCTTTCAGGTAGTTGTAGAGAGCAATAAGGTCTCTCCTCAGCATCCTCTTTTCCAGACTAAACAATCATCAAGCATCAGATATTCGTACAAGTTGTGGAGTGTCCAAGATAAAACAGGTTTATTTAAATCATCCTGAAGCCGTGTTCTGCTGGTTTGTAGATAGATAAATAGGTACTCACACGTAAGTCCCTAAGAAAGCCACCATACACATTAGTAGTCCATACATCTTCCTACCTTAGGGAGCAGTACGGTCATAGAAAAATGAGAGTTTCACCTTTTTCCTTGAAGGATCAGTGAAAGTTGAAAAAATGTCTTGTACCACTGTATGTACCATATGTTCTTGTAAAGAATGAGTCTGAAGTCCCAAGCAGTCAAAGATAAAGCCCCTGTTTGAATCTAGATTTTCCGTTTTGCAAGTCTTTTACATGAAAATAGAATTTAAAATGGTTTCTGAAGCCATATCGTATTTTTATATCATAATTGTATTTCTTTTGAAGATCATTTTATTCTCATTTTCTTCCTTGTCATTTAGCTTTTAAGTGAGACTCATAAGACACTCAAATACTGAAAGAAAAATTACAATATTGAACTGAACATGCCCACTGGTAATATAAATATTAACGTAGAAAAGTAATGTCAGTTGAATAATTGTTTTCAACAAGGTGAGAATACAAGAAATAACTAGAGTTAATATTTGATCCTCCTTGTGAAAGCAGATGGCTAAGGGATTTTAACTCTGCCTGTTATAAAAATTTAAAGCACTTTTTAACTTGCAGTTATTAACAACGTTAGGGAAAAGAGCAAAATTAATCATTGAAGTTATTATATCTGAATTACTGTGAGCTTCATAGCAGCTGATGTAGGTATCCTCCGTAGTTTTTCTCATGACAAGCTAAGGGGAAATGATGAAACAACTGAGAATATATATGATGAAATATATTAAATTACCCTTGGTTTGCATTACACAAGTAAAATGTTAAGATCTTTGCTTAAAAGATTCTATGTGGACTTCCTTGCATATAATATTGGGAAAGTAATAATGAAGTAATTTTTAAATGAAATTCTTTTATTCTCTGAGGCTAGAAGACATAATATGAATTGTTCTATTTGCTGTAGTTTGAATAAAGTCGTGTAATAACCTATACTGGCTAAATAAATTTAAAATATAGTGATTTCCTTTGTTTTTATCCATCACTAAACAGTATTTTCTTTTTGTAACATGGACAAATCTGATACTGTCTGCATGTACAATAAATAATCCCAAAACAGAATTATTGCAGCTAATGGTAGACAATTATGTATATTCTTTATTGTATATATAATATCTATATAGTCTTTCAAATTCAGTCTGCAGGAAAACACAAACTTTTTTGAAAAAGATTATGTAGCAAAAGTTGATGCAGGAATATTATAATAGATGGCACAAATCAGAGCAATCCTATCTTCTGTTGACTTCAGCAGAATGCAGAGATTTATTTAGTATTTTGTTGTGTAACTTTTTCTTTCTTGCAAATAGTAGAGATTTTTCCTTTACAGTCTTAAGTGTCAGAAGAAAAGACATGAATATGTTTGAACAGAAAATTGTTTTCAATAAAGCAATGCATCTGCGAGGGAAAATCACTGTACTTATGAAAATGGAAAGGAAGCTTGACTATGTCTTCTGCTGTTCTTTTATAAAGGGAGTAGACAATAGACTGGTGATCCTCAAAGACACTGCACATTTTTCTTAGTTCATTCTGTAAAGAAAAGGGAGATAGAATTTGAGTCCAATAAAAGGAAATCTTGTAAAAAGAATATAAGGCTGAATTTAGAGACCCAGAACCAAGGAAGGCATGAATTTTGTGGAGCCATGAGTAGCTGCTAGAGAGTTTTCCTTTAACCAAATGGTGTCACTTTCAGGTACAGCCTTTAATTTGCTGTCTAAAGAAGTGTTTATGCACTTGAGTGTGCTGTTGATTTCAAGTTCAATTGGGTGTGTTTTCTTGCATTTAGGTCACAAATAATCAATTAAATGCATAAAGCAAGCCTATGTAAGTAAGTTAAAAAAGGTGGCCAAACTTTCAATGCTGTTTGATTAAGGGCATAACTGGTAAGTTTCTAAATATGAGTTAAAACAAGCAATTATATTTTCCAGTTCTGTCATTTGGAAAAAAATTTTGAATGTCTCACTTGAATGTCTACCAAAATTGGTGTTAACCTTCCAGAAGAGAAACAGAACTAATGATTTGGTACAGCGCCAAACAATTAGGCCAGTGAACAGACATTCTTCCACCAGCATCTATTATCGGAAATATCTGGATTCTAAATGTCAGCTAAATAGGCTCACCCCACAAGCTAAGAGAAAGCTGACCTGACCTTTTGACACCACCTGTTCAAGAGTGGGAATTTCTTAAGCATGCTATTCTACATAGATAAAAAGTTCACAAAACTTGACCTGGAAAGAATGGCTAAAGGAATTAGTTTTGTTTAGTCTAGAAAAGAGCAGACCGAGGGAGGATGTGATTAAAATCTTCTAGTATGTAAAAGAATGTTATGAAGATGCTAGTGATTGGTTTTCTATGTCCAGTTTGGGAAAAAGACAAGAATGAAGCTGTTTTATACAAAGCAAAATTATTTTGATTATGTATTAGGAGAAAAATTTCTAACAATAAAAATAGACAAGATAGTGCGGACTAAAAAAAAATTTATCTTTTTAACGGGAAAATTTTCAAGAATATTTAGACCAACACCTGTCATTAATAGCCAAGGTTGCTAGTGTTGTTCACAGTGCAAGGTTCATAAGTAGATGCGTTACATGATCACTTAACAGTCTTTGCCTGTCTTTAATTTCTATAGCTGATACATTTGGCAAGGCACTCTGTTTTATTTCACATTTGTTGTTAGATTGGAAATGAAAATAGTTGGTTAATCAGAGGCTTTTTATTTGTAGAGGATACTTCAATAACAAAACAAAACATTTTAAAGTATTCTGATTATGAGATTGAGATAATAGTGTTAGAAAGATGGTAGAATTATAGGTAAGGAGTTTATAAGGATCACTTACTGGCTTTGGATGCAGAATTCTATTAACAATAGCAGCAAATTTTCTTGTATGAATTTCCTTTTCTCCATTACTTCAGAATTTTGGTATCATACATTGTTTTCTGGTTGAGGTTAGTAACAAGGAACTGGAAATGGTGATGAATAATCATCCCATACAGATACACATGGAGCTGAACCACGGCATACCCCCTCGAAAGAACAGAAATAACATCAAAATTATGGCATCTTTCCCGAGTGTGTAAGAACTACTAAGACAGCATTTCATAGTGTGATCCATCAAAAGCTCAAAAGCAACTGAGAAACACTGAAAAAACCCACTAGAGCATAAGTTGTGTATAGACCTTCAATACACGTTGCAGATTAAAAGTGAAAGTGAGTGAAGGTTTTAATTCTCATTCTGTGTTGGTATTAGTTGTCTGACGGTGGTTGAAAGCGTGATGTGCTTGCAGCTCAGTTTCTTATGTTTGATGTTGGATATAAGAGCTTAGAGATGTATCAGACTTGTGAACTCTTACTGAAGCAATTATTTAGGTGCATAAAATTGAGAGTAGCATCAAACATCAAGGCTTTCATTTTACAAAGTAAATTACTTGATTTGTAACTCCCTATATATTCAGATTTTCTGTGGAAGAACATGATACTATTTATCTATGTTTTCTTCTTGAGTTTAGGAATTGATTATATTTTTTTTTTTTCCATACATGTATTATTTTTTTTTCCTAGGTGCTGCACAATGGACTTGTGATGGAAATGAATCATCCAACAGCTGGGAGGATAGCTGTTCCAGGTTAGATGTTTAATTCTTTTTTCTAAATGGAGCTTGAAATTAAATGCTACGTGACATCCTGAATAGTTCTGGAACTCAGCTGAGGACATGGCACATCTTCACATTTCACTCAAATGACCAAAAGTTTAACCAGGAAGAAGTTTGTTCTCGTATTCATTTTGGTAGCAGAAAAATGGGTTAAAATGTGTGTCAGAGTAGCTTCTGGTTTTCATCGGTCAGTTGTCATAAAATATGAACATGGATTTGATAATATTTGCAAACTCCCACTGCTAGAAATATTACTGCTAAATCATCTGCCCAAATATGTGAATCTGGTTTTGATTTAGGTCTATTTTGCAAGTTACACAGGATTCTTTGAGGGACATTTGTGTTGTTAAAAAAAAAAAGGGGGGGGGAGGAGGGAAATTTGTTCTGACGGTTTCATCACATTATTTGGTTTAATGAGATTAGACATGAAGCTCTGCAATGATGAAGTCTTAAAAAGTTTTTTTGGATTTCCAAAGAATACAGAAGTCATAAACTAATCTCTCCTTTTTTAAGCTCTAAGTGGAGCAGGACTTGGAGCTGGTGTAGCTTTACTTCCGTTAGTTAGTTATGGAATGGGGTTCGGTTCATCTAGAGCTACTATGAAAATTCTCATTCAGATCCTTGTAGTTGGTTCTGTTTTGACAACTGAGCCTTATCTGATTATCTACTAGCTATTGGATCAACTTTTTCTGCTTCTCTGTGCTTTTCTCTCTCCCAAGCCACATTCAGAATTGTTTCCTCCCTCATTCAAAGCACCATGTCATTTTTATTTTTATAACGTCTTCTCCTTACATTGTGATTTTCTGTGCCAAATTCCGCCCTCTGACACAGCATCCAGTTGTCATCAATTTCAGTGACTTGAGCACATGTAGTGGTAAGAAGAATTTGACCCATAAAATTTATCTTAATTTGCACATCCTGGAATCACACTGGGATGCAGAAAGAATTATTTGAAAGAAATCAGTCCCATATTAGATCATGTTTTCTGCATGAATAGAGGGGGTGTTTTGTGTGCGTGTATGTGTATGCTTCATATTTACTCTTTATCACAGTTTGCATTCCACATTTGGTCCCACTAGGCTTGGATGTTTGGTTGATTGTATTAAAAAATGCTTCTCTAATTTAGATGCACATATCTGGAAATAGTAATCCTTTTGTTTTAGTTCCTAACAGAAAAGTAATCCTGGTTTATTTATCCAAAATGAAAAGACTAATAAGGATTTTGATTTAATTCTTTTTAAAGAAGTGGGTAGAAAAGCCATGCAGATGGTAGAGAAAGTGTGTAAGGTTTTCATGTTGCATACAATGTATAATCTATCTTAGAGAAAGCAAATACTCCTTAAGGGGATAGGTTAAACTGCAAGAAGAGGAAGGAGATGAAAGGAATGTTCTAATGTCTGTCAGCAGCGATAGAATGTATTGGCAAGAGAGTGAGTTTTTACATAGGTAAGCCATAGTACTTCCCAAATCCTTAGTTATTTTTTATTTTATTAAACTAGTGACACTGCACTAAACTAAAATAAATCATCTTAATCTCTAATGGTTTGCTATTTAGATGGGCTTCTATGAAGAGTTTCTTGTATTGAAGCAGATGGCTGAAATGATTATTGGATATTTGAGCAGGAAAAGGAGAATTCCTTCCTTTCCTGGTATGGGAGGATATGGAGGGGAGAGACAGGGGAGGGAAGGGTGAAGGACATGCATTTAGTGTGAGCAGAATGGACCTATTGATATCACTGGAAAGACAATGCGTTACTCTGTCCCTAAATTAGAATGCATAAGTGAATTTGGCCACTGTTGATGGTAGGTAATGGAAGCACCCTGGAATTGTCCTGGTCGATGATGTAGCTGAAGAGTGTGCGGAGATGACCTCCCGTGGATGAGCTGTTTCTCAATGACTATTTTAAAAAGTCACAACTTTTTCTTTTTAATGTGATTATATTTGAATACGTTATACTTGGTAGAGAACAGCTTTACTAAGCTCTCAGTTTCTGGCTCAAGGTTGCTTAATAAAGATATTAATGTGAATGTTGAAACTGAATATACTAAATATGTCTCTCCTTAAAGAGACTGGGGAGGCTGATCCCAAAATAAAAATGGGTGACTGTTACTTCTTAACCATATAAGCCAGATTTTAATGTGTCTTTTAGTAATTGAATTGGACATCACACTTGAGGCTCTTGACAGAGATCAGACTTGTGCTGCCAAGTAAAGTTGTGAGACATTTACTGAGTGAGAGCATGCTGGCAGATTTCAGCTCCGAGTATCATGGTTGGCCTCTATCATATTGGTTTGGAGTAGTCCTTCTCCAGCCACGTCCCCAGTTTGAGAGTGGGTTCAAATCTGTACATGAATCTTCACTTGTAGACCTTGAAATTCTGAGGGATTCTGTAGAAATTCTGTAGATCTTGAAATTCTGAGGGATTTTGCCATTGACTTTAATGTAGTCTATGGTTTTAACATTGGAGGTGGTGATTCATATCCCTCCTTTGCTTAAATATCTTTTGATATGGTTATTGAATTTGGTTCTTTTCACACATAGTAAATGCCCCCTTGCCTTTTTTTTTTATATAATTCTCAGCCTGAGGTATAATGTGTGCTGATAAGCACATTGTAAGGAACTGGTGGAACTGGAGTGGGAGAAGTTGCATCGTAAAAAACATATTTCTATTAATTTTTCTTTTCAAGATGTGTACTGATGGTAGGAGAGATACAGACCTTGTATTTTCGTATATCTTGCTTCGAGTATTCATTGGAAAATATCTTTGCGAGTATACGCTGCTTTTACTATTAGCAAGACATGTCAGATTCAAGAATGGATGTGAAAAAGGGAGTTCATCATGTCCAAGAGTGACTGTATAGAAGAATGTAAAGACCATTTTAAAGATAAATGTTGTTCTGTGGTAGTTGGGTGATTTCATGAGGTTAATGTTTCACATATAGCATTCAGTATATTCTTGTGAAATTATTTTAGAGCTGACTTGTCATATATATAAGAATATATATATCTACACTTGATGTATCATATATATAGGAGATGCAATACTGGGAGAGATCCTCACTTGAGTCCCAAAGGCCTGGCACTCATTTGTCACAGGACTGGTTCATCTGCAGGGCCGTATTGATGATTCTCTTCTGGCTCTGCATCTGAAGTCAGCTTAATCATCTTTAGTTTGGGGCAGGGCTCTGAAGATGATCAGGAGCTGGAGCACCTCAGCTGGAGAGGCCAAGGAACAGGGGCTGGTTCAGCCTGGGGAAAAGGCAGCCTCAGAGGGGCCTGGCAGCGGTCCCCCAGCACCGACAGGGAGGTTGTCGACATGAAGAGTCAGGTTCTTCACAGCAGTGCCTGATAGGAGGATGAGAGACAAGAGAGTTTCAGACTGGATATTGGGAAAGTCTTTTTCATCATGATGACAGCCAGGCAGTGGAACAGGTTGCTCAGAGAGGTTGTGCAGGCTTTTGCTTTGGGAGGTTTTCAAGAAACAACTAGATAGTCATGAGCAACCTGGTCTGACCTCAGACCTGACCCTGATTTGAGCAAGAGCTTGGACTGGAGACCTCCTGAGGTCTTTTCCAACTTGGATTATGTTGTTCTTCTGTGATTAGTATCTCAGTATCTCCTCAGTCAGCTCTTTTGTACTTAGCCCTTCCCATAGAGATCTGGAGGACAAAATTACATAGTTGTAAGAAAATGGCAAATGTAGAGCACAGAAAATACTTGTGAGGGCAAAAAAGATGATAGGGGAGAGATGTTTTATAGACTGCCAGATTGCAGATGATACTGGATGGCATAGAGACAATACAATTAGGTGAAGGGACAAAATTTCAAGAAGCTTTAGCATCTGGGTTACTCTTGAACTCCTTTGCCGAAGGGGAATGGACTTTTCTGAAGA